>NC_090845.1:27923503-28223503 GCF_028021215.1 Eschrichtius robustus
TGTGTTTCTAAAGCATAGGTTGAAGACAAAAGAGGACAATGAGATTGCCCATCTTTTGGCCTGAGGCTAAAATAATTAATATAATTCTTTAGTGAGCAGATACTATAGTTTGGCTCACTCAGCATCCTTTCCATCCCCCTTTTCTTGTTCTATAGAGATTGGAAAATAATGTCCTTGATTTCACAGCCTCTCTAACAGCTTGGGTTGGCCATGAGCAGAGTTGTGGCTAATGAGATTTAGTAAGAAGTCACTGGAGCAGGCTACCTTCCAGGAAATAAATGTCAAATTTGGGTATGACATTCAGAAGTGCAGTGTCTGCCTTGAAACCAGGAAAATAAAAATCACCTATTAAAGAGGGTGGAATGAGAAGGAGGCTAGGGTCTCAATGGCATCATTGAGCTGCTATTCGAGCCCTGAACTATGCACCCCCAAACTCTTGGTTATGTAAAGAGATATCAGTCACAGTCGTAACTGAAAGTGATAGTAGAAAACATAGAGTATCCAAATCAATTCTATAAATTTATTCATATTTTATCTCACTTACCTTAGCCTTTCATTGTTTCCCTAAGGCCAAATTAGAGAAACTCCTTAAATAGCATGTATCACAAATATCTTAACTAGTATGAACCCAGGAAACCAACTAATCATGCTCTTGGTGCCTAAGCAGAGATGGTGGCCACTTATATGAATAAAACTTTGCATGTGCCACTGCCACCTGAACCACCACAAGTTTCACAAATCAGCAGTCCAGTTTGAGCCCACATGTCAGTCTTACTAAAGCATTGAATGCAACTTAAGTGAACAAAGAACAGTGAATTATATTTTATCATGTAAACTGATCCTGAAATAGGTCTGAAAACATTAACATGAATGAGTGGGGTTGTATAACAGCAAGGAAGTGAAAATTTATATTAAGGATACTTTGTTTAACAATATTTGAACTCCATAATAGTCAAATAGTAAGCAGACAGTCCTTTCTTTTACTTGATTAAAAAACAGATTGTCTAGAAAATAGAACTTTTGACTACATGCAACCAGATGACAAAAGATGTTAGCTGGAGGGAAATTTGTTCTCTACCAATAAGTAAAAAGTACCTTTAAAATACACCATTATGGTGTGGAAAAACTATTTTTAGTTTAGAATTACAAACTCCTCAACTGCTTTAATACCACAGTTTCATTCCATTTGCCTCTCAACTCTTCCTGCTGGGCCTTCTGCTGCAGTCTATTGACATATATAAGGGTTTCCATTACCTTTGAAAAACAAAACCAGCAATCATTTTTCAAAAGACATTCATGTTGTCAGTATGTAATTATTGCTGATATTAAGCATTCATTATGTTACTGAATGCAATGCACACACAAACTACCTCCTCATTGGGATAAACTTGCATTCCCACAATGGAAAAAAAAAACAAACTAAAAACTATTAAAAGTAAGGCTTAAGAAAAGTTCTCCAGTATAAATGTGATCTTAAGTAAAGGTGGGACAAACAGGTCCCTGTGAGATATTTTACCAAAATATTTATGTTAAAGATAAGGTTCTACTGTATTTGGGATCTGGTTTCCATCAAAATACCTCATAATTACCTAATTTCGGTAAAGCAGGAATAGAAGGACTAATCTAGATAAATATGAAAGGGCTTTTATTCGTGCCCGTTCATACAGTTAAAAGTGTTAATCTAAGCTGCTGCATGGTATAGGATAGTGCATTCTCCTCGGTAACACCAACCATTAATGTCATATATCATAAGACAGAGACGAAATGCTTAGAATTCAATAATATACTGGGACATTTGTCACTAATAGATGTATGTAAAATTCAAAGACAGTGACTTTGAAATTTTTTATATTACTATTTTTAGCAGTGTAACCGTTTCTTTAAACCAGAGCTTACAAAGAAGCCAATGCAGAATACAGATAAAAACAGATCTCATGGTGAAGCAGAGCTGGCATTTAAAATCTGGTCTTCTTAGCTCTCCCACCCCCCTGAGAGGCTCCTGAGGCACCTCTGCAGAAGTATTAGAAGCCATCATAAGGACCCAAAGAAACTTGAGGCACTAATGTTTTCTCCTCTATCGTAATAGTTGTAGCTATTTTAGCTTCCCCGTGGGGATGATTTAGGTGGTCAAGAACTGAGAAGGGCCCCTCTCCTGAGACATGGGAAGAGTCCTGAGTTCCAAACTACACTTTGTATTGTCTCTCTAGCCCTCTTAGGGCATCTGATTAGTTGTACAAAGGGGATGTCTTAGGGGTCCTTGGAATTTCCTAATTGGAACTTCCAACTCACGCTTTACTGCTTTCATAGCTGTATAAAGTTGATACTGCTATCAGATTACTAGACAATAGAGGTCTTTTCCCTTCTTTTTTTCCTTCGGTTTCCTTTTTCTTGTGTATCATATAGCATTGGATATTCTCGTAGTCAGTGTGTGCATGTGTACATGCATGTGTATTTCCTGATCTGAAGTTTAAAACCCTCCAGTTAGCTTTGGGCCAATCCTGAGAAGTCCACAGAGCTTATATTAATACTGCTCTAAAACATTGCTGTTGACACCTATAAAAACAGAGTGGACTTCAGAAATGGAGTGACTGTGCTATTTTGTTCTATTGTGCTAAGTTCCTTTAAGCAGAGACACTAGCCTCTATGGCATCCATAAGGAACCACCCAAGATGTGACACAGCCACAAATTGCTGTTTTGCTACAAACTGCCTGAAACCCATTTCGTACATTTCAAGCCACCAGGAGTCCCCTTTTATGCCTTTACTTCAGATTGTATACACATCTTCATTTTTCCTGGTTAACACCTGGGCTTCTCTAGGATACACTGGGCTTTTTGTACCAACAGTATACACTTAGATTCTCACGTATTGGGGTGTATTCAGCTGGAATTAGGTGGTAGACTCAGTGGGGTCGTGGGGAGAGAGAACATGATGTAGCTGCAAGGGGGGTCTGCCCAACTTGACCTGTGACCTTTGCTAAAGGGACACAGCCAAACAGAGGGTGCTCAGCAGAGAGCTGAGAGAATAAATGTCTTGACCCCATTCTTTCCCACTCTTCTGCTAGTACTTCCCATTGGCCATACCAAAACTAAAGCCAAAGTCTTCTTCTGGGGCAGGTAAAGAAAGATTGGAAAGTAGAGTAGTAAACAGGAAAAAAAAAAAACAACAAACTAGCATTCTTGGAAATGCCTTTCCTATCTAAACCTTTTTATCTGGAAATGCCTAATATCAGTAACAAAAGCTATTATTTATCTAAAATTTGCCATATTCCAGTTTCTGTAGTAAGCATTCTATAGACATTATTTAAAATCTAAGTACAATTTTTCTTCCCATTTTACCTACGAAGAGAGTGGGAATTAGAGAGTTTGAGTTATTTTCCAAGGACTTAAATGCAAGTAAATATGAGAATCAGGTCTTGAACCTAAGTGTGACTCTACAACTCATGCTTTTCATCAATTTTTATGTAGTCTCCCATTGTTACCCCAGTAGCATCCTCAGCCAGCTCATTTGGTTTTCTCTACTGAAATTCTTGAATTCTTAGACTGCATTGCACAATCCCTTCCTTTATTTTTTTAATTTTATTTTTTTATTGAAGTAAAGTTGATGGACAATCCCTTCCTTTAACATATAAGGTTGAAACTATACCGCTCCATATTGTCACTTAATTGTGACAACATTAATGAGAAAACCACAAAGCTTTTGTCTTTTGTGGGAGGATGATATAACATATAGAAGTTTTGGGAGAGGACTAAAGAAATCTAGTAATACCTGCAGATCTAAGCATTTAGCAGTTAAAATGATGAATGGGTGACCTTCCAGAAATTGAAAAAATCCTTACCTCTTATTCATGCAGGCAAACAATAACGTGACCAACCTGATATTGCCCCATTAGTAATCAATTATTTCTCTCTGACTTGGGTACCATAGAGAATGAATTTTTGAAGGTACATCCTTACTTAGAACATTAGTTTATTTTCCCCAGGTCATTTATAAGACACCATTTGTTTATGACAAATTCCTATCATGACATGACCCATGTCATTAGCATGGCATTCAAGAGTCTAGATTCAAGCTATTTCTATTCAGATGGCCAGGGCTAGAGCTATATAGAAAATTAATTTAACTTTTTAATATGTGAAACCATATTCTGCAGCAATAATGACTTTCCATTTCAAAAGAGAAAGTTTTGTCTAAAGACACTCATTTTTTCAAACTAGAACAGACATAATCCTATACCTTAAACATTTTATTCTTAGTGCTCTAGATTTCTGTTGAATTATAATGAAAGGTAGGATGGCTCTCGACAAGACTTCATTTTCTGGTGAGAGCAAGTTGACATTGATCTGAATTATTTTGTATGCTTGTTGAATATGCCATCCAATCTTCCAGCAATGTGTGTGTGCAACATATAAGTATCAGAGTGAGGCAAAGTTACCTTAGTTATCTTCTAACTCCTGGCTTATAACCATTCATATAGAAGCCAGAAAATAAAGTCTAAGATTTCAATTTTCTTATATTTAGCATCATTTAGAATAACAATCTGGATACTTAATCTAGTGTTTTACTTCTTAATTTATTTGAAATCATGTGAACATGATTGTCAAGAAAATATATTTAATTATTATTGCCTCTAAAGAATTTCTAAAGAAATTCAGATTAAAACATGTGGTCAGTATCTGCAGAAAAGTATTGCATGTAGCAAGCGTGTAATATATTGTAATGTTAAAGAACTAATAGAACTAATTAACAGTGGAGGTTTATCATCTGTGAATCGTAGGAGATCAAGAAATTAACCGTAGAACAGTGTTTTATATAAAACAGACTTAACATTTTTCAAACTTCTTTTGTCTTTGTGTTTTAAAATGTATATTTTTTTCTTTTTATGTCTGCATATGTAACATTTAGATATTCTAAAAGTTAATCTGGTAAAGTCTTCTTCCGCAATAGAATTTCCTATTAATTTAATTTATTGTGTTATAAACCAGAACTTATGCTGTTGAAAGTGAGATGGACTACTCATTTATTTATTCCACATATATTTTTTCAGCACCAACAACGTGCCTGACATTGTACCAGACAGTGGGAAGGCAAGGATTAGATTTTATTCAACTTGGCAGCCTCCGTAATGTCTAAAACATTGCTTTAAAAGCTATTGGTGTTCTGTAAATATTTGTTGAAAGAATGAAGACAAGGTCCTCGACTTTGGGGAATTACACATGCAGATAATGACAATGTTGTACTACAGTACAAGGATAGTTCTGATATTTATAGAGCTCAGAACTTCCGGTGGAAGGAATGGGAAGTTTCCACGGAGGGGAGATATTATGAATGACATTTAAAAGATGGGGAGGAATTTGATATGTGGATATGGTAATAGGAGATAGTGTGGCCAAAGGCACAGCTTCAGAAAAGAATTAAGTATGCATTTCTGAAGAAAGAAGTCCAGACCAATTTGGCTGGACATACTCCCATGTAAAGGGAAACAAACTTGGAAAGGTTGTTGATTGTTCTCAAGTGCAGGCTGAGAAGGTTGAGCTTTATTTGGGAGTCACTGGAGGCTTTAAGCATAAGCATGGTAAGATGGAAGCGTCCTTCATGAAGGTTAATCTAGCTGCATTGTACAGGATGGGTTGTCGCAATGGGAGATGAAAATGGGGAAATCCACTGTGAGACTAATGTAATTGTTCACGTGGAAGGTAAAAATAGCCTGAGTGGCCAAATAGTTTTCCTATATTTGAGACTTTGTTTCTCCAAAATGCTTCAAACTGTTTAGAAGAGATTTCAAGGAGTCTCAAGTTTGAAGCAGTCACTGTTACTCTAAAATAGAAACATTGTGTGAAGCTACCTCATTTACTCACTTCTTTAGGATATCAGGCATCCTAAAATGTGCAAAACACTGGAACACAGTTGTAAATCTGAACTTTTTGCTAGTCTCCATTAGAGACCATCTTAGACCTTCACTGAGGGTCTATTTAAACTTTTAAATACAATTTAAATAACCATACTACGTTGATTTCTATAATATGAGATTAGAAAAACCTAATCAGAAGGTGACAGTAAGCTATCAAAAAACATAGACCATTCTGTGTAGGCAGAGTAACACCTGAATAAATTCTGATGCTATTAGTGTACTTTGGTAAATAATATTCAAAATGATAGTAGTTATCACAAAAAGCTTAAACTGTTTTTTTTTAATATATAAATTTATTTATTTATTTTGGCTGCGTTGGGTCTTCGTTGCTGCATGCAGGCTTTCTCTAGTTGCAGCGAGCGGGGGCTACTCTTCGTTGCGGTGTGAGGGCTTCTCATTGCGGTGGCTTCTCTCGTTGTGGAGCACGGGCTCTAGGCATGCAGGCTTCAGTAGTTGTGGCATGAGGGCTCAGTAGTTGTGGCTCGCGGGCTCTAGAGCGCAGGCTCAGTAGTTGTGGCGCACAGGCTTAGCTGCTCCGCGGCATGTGGGATCTTCCCGGACCAGGGCTCGAACCCGTGTCCCCTGCATTGGCAGGCGGGTTCTTAACCGCTGCGCCACCAGGGAAGCCCGCTTAAACTGTTTTTCACAAGTTCTTTTTGAGAAGGATAGAATATTCACTTTGAGGAAACTGAGACCATGTATCTTGTTTTTTGCTTCATAACCAGCACCAGTGCCTTGAAGAGTGAAAATTGAAGTTGGAGAGGCAAATAAGACTTTCTATAAAATCATCACTGTTTTAAAGGTGCAAGTCTTCAAAGTACATTCCAGCCTCCTGGAAAACATATTTCCAATGTAGAACTTAATATCAAATAATGATGAATGTTGAGGTGCTGTGACTCCATATTTATGGAAGCATTGTCTCTCCATGCAAATGCTTTAACATATAATTAGAAACTTAAAAATTACGGAACTCGATTTCATTCACTATCATTTAAGCTCCCTATATTTGTTTGAATTTTTCTCTGAAGAACAGCTGCTCTAAAGTACAGTCAGTATTTCTCCCATTGTGATAGCTAGTTCTACTCAAAATTTTGATATCGGCAAAATTTATTGTGGAAGGGTGTGTGTGTGTGTGTGTGTGTGTGTGTGTGTGTGTGTGTGTGTGTGTGTGTGTGTGTGTACTCAGCCTTCCTTCTTTTTCTCACTTTCTCAGATAAGCAGCGTCCTTATGCCTTCCATCGGTTCTCAAACTTTAAAGTACTTAAGTATCACCTGAAACAATTCTTTAAAATATGTATTTCTGGTCCTACACTCCCTGGAGATTCAGATTCCAGAGTGTGGGAAGCCTGGGATTCTACATTTCGATAAGCCCCACTAGGTGATTCTGAGGCAGGGGTAACTTAAGCTTACTGTAAGTGGCTATAACTTTAGCCCTCTCTTTACTTTTGTGGGGTGACATGGTCCTGACTTTAAATAGGTGCTATCAATTATTTAATTCAATTAATGAGTAAAGTCAAGCAGTGTAGATAGCCAGGAAATCTTCTCTACTGAGTCAGAAAAATGGTGTGCCCATATGGAGTCTGGTCATTAGTAGCATCACCCACATTGAGAACTGCAGTTTTACACTGTCGGTCCTGAGATGTTTTATAGTAAGTTAAATGATCTAATTTATACTAGGTGCTGAGATATTTCCAAAGACAAATCACTTCCAAGGGTAGTACCTTTTATGCATTTAATTACATTTGGGTTCCAATCCAGTTCAAAACCATGTCTACAAAGGTTGGCATTTAGTCAGCTGAAGATTTGAATGCTGCTTTGTTCCTAAGGAGGAAAGCACAAGACTAATTTCTGTTCAAGTAATTGCAGGTGCAGGTTATGTTTACAGTCTTGAAAAAGGAAGTGTCTCAGTGAAGGGAAATTAAATGAGAGGGTTAAGTGCATGACCTGGAAAGGATATTTGAGTCACCTGTGATTTTCCATCCTGTTTTAGAATTCATCTTTCCTTTGAGGTGGGACCACATTACCAGCTATGTTCCTCTTAATAGGAGGAAGTTGGGTACTGGAGGGAGAATAAAAGGGTACAAAAAATTAGCCAAACACAATCACAAATTAAGTTTTTTTAAAGCTAGCAGGAAGCATTTAAAGATCTACACAATAAAGGGATAAATAAAAACACATTATGGAAAAAATAATGGAGTGCTTTCCCATCCACTAAAGATAATCACATTCCACCTTTAGGTCTCCCTTTACACAGTTCGCTTTGGAATGAACTTTCACAGCTGAAATTTCAGCTGTCATTTTGTTGTCAGAAAATATATCCAAGTTACTCAACCTGATAAAGCAGTATCTCTGAGGAATATTAACATTAGTAAGACAGATAACTTGAGACCCTTTTGCCTTCAGTGTGGAGACCATGGCCACCTTTGTCCTTCTAACACGCTCCCAGGAGATGCTGAAGCTGCCTGTCCGTGGGTCACACTTTGCGAACCACGGATCTAACATGTACTGCTTACTTCTAGTAAATATAGTATGCTGTGCGTAATTAATTTTCCTTTATATGCAGTCATTGAGCTGCACTTCAGATATTGAATAGGGAGAAATAATTTATTCCACAAGATTTTACTGAGAACCTGCTTCATGCCAGGTGCTGTTCTAGACAAAATACATCTCTTAATAACAGAGACAAAAGTGGAGCTTATGTTCAAGTGAGAGAAGATAGACAATAATAAGTAAGCATGTAACATATCAGGTGGTGATATATGCTGTTAACAAAAATGAGAGAGGGTGTGAGGCTAGAGAGGGGACAGTAGGGAAGAGTAAACTGCCCAGAGAAGGTCTCTCTGAAGAGGTGATGTTTCAGCAAGGATTTGGAAGCAGTGAGAGAGCAGGAAATGCAAATTCAATGCACATTGTGGTAAACAGCATGGAGTCAAGCCAGGCAGAGTTCAAAACTTACCACTGGCCCTCTTCTAGCAATTTGACCTGGGACAAATTACTTAACCACTCTGTGCTTCACATCCCCATCTGTAAAATGGGAATAATATCTCTCCCCATAGTATCATTATGAAAATTAAATTGGGTAGTATATTAAAGCATTTAGAGTAGTGCCTAGTGTATAGTATTATAGGAGAGGTGGATTTACTGTGAGAATAATGAAGCTAAAAGTCCAGTCCTCATATGTACCTCTTCTGAGGCCCTCTATTGAATTTTGTATACAAAATGTCATATTCTTTCTCTTAAAAAGATCCCCCAAATTGTATGAGGCCCAGGCCTTACATAACCTGGACCTGCCCCTGATCTTAGCTACCATTTCTTTATCTCTGGGATAAATGATTCCAGACAAAGGCAACAAGATGCGTAAAGGCCCAGAGGCTGGGAGAAAACATTGTGACCAGAGGAAAGTCAGTGAGAGACAAAAAGAGTGAGTGGCAGAGGTGAGTCAGAGGTGACCAGGGGAGGAGATCATAGGCTTGGAGCAGGCCTTGGCAAAGTATTTTGTTATTCTGAGTGATATGGGGAAACACTCCAGGAGAGACATGAACTGATTCTCATTTTAATGGGCTACTCTGACTAACGTTTAGAGAATAGACAATCGGGTGGGTGGGGGGGGGGGTGTAGTTTAGGATTAGAAGCTGGAAGTGCCATGAAGAGGCAACAAGCTAGGGAGGAGATAATGGTGCCCAAGACTAAGGTGAAAGTAGTAGCTGTTGATAGTTTCTGAATATATTTTGTTGATGGAACAAACAGGATTTGCTGACAGATTGTGTGTGTGAGCGAGAGAGCTGTTATAGATGATTGGAAAGTTTGGGTCTGAGTAACTGACTAATGAGGATCAGGATTGGACACACGTGTGAAGTGGAAATCAGGAGTTTGGTTTTGGACATATTAGTTTAGAGATGGCCATCTTGTATGTAAGATTCTGGATTATTCATTCCAGGATATATAGCCTCGATGGACATTTTTCTGAATTGCTACAGTTAAATTATTTTATAGTCATATGCCTATTATAAAATTCTGTACAAAATGTACCATATAGGCTCTTTGGAGTTATAACACAGATGACTTTTACGGCAAATTAATTTTCGAAATAGGATGGAAGTAGCTTTCTCCTAATAAAGCCTTTACAACATTTATCGTTAACCCTTGACTTTTTAGGAGCATCTAAAACATTCTTTATTACTTTTCCATCTAACACAGCATTTTAAGTCCACTATCTTAGGAGCTTCAAGATATTCTGTTTCATTTGAATTTAGTTCTTCTACCTTACACGGGCTTTAAGGTTTGCCATGGGTATGGGATTTTTAAGAATGCTGCAGTACTTGAGGATTTACTACGTCTGAAAGAGCTAAGTTTATTTATTTATTTATTTTTTTAAACCCCACATTTGTTTATTTATTTATTTATTTTTGGCTGTGTTGGGTCCTCGTTTCTGTGCGGGGGCTTTCTCTAGTTGCAGCGAGCGGGGGCCACTCTTCATCACGGTGTGCGGGCCTCTCACTATCACGGCCTCTCTTGTTGCGGAGCATAGGCTCCAGACGCGCAGGCTCAGTAGTTGTGGCTCACGGGCCTAGTTGCTCCGCGGCATGTGGGATCTTCCCAGACCAGGGCTCGAACCCGTGTCCCCTGCATTAGCAGGCGGATTCTCAACCACTGCGCCACCAAGGAAGCTGCTAAGTTTATTTTTATTTAAGAAAATATTTATGAAATGATATCATCATTGATCCCAGAGTTCCAAGCATTAGCTGTTCTCTACTCAGAGAAATATCCATTGAGTTTCTTTTCTTTTTTCTTTAATTAAAAATACTAAATATGTCAAACTTGTAAAAGGTAAAAAGAATGATTTAAAGAATATGCCTATATTTTCTCATATCTCTTGGCCTTTACCAATTTATCCTCCATTGAACTATCATGAGTCTTTCCCTTTTATGTCACATGATACGGAAGGTTTCAATTTAAAATATACTATCTGGGACTTCCCTGGTGGTGCGGTGGTTAAGAATCCTCCTGCCAATGCAGAGGACACAGGTTCAAGCCCTGGTCAGGGAAGATCCCACATGCCGCGGAGCAACTAAGCCTGTGCGCCACAACTACTGAGCGTGCACTCTAGAGCCCGTGAGCCACAACTACTGAGCCTGTGTGCCACAAGTACGGAAGCCCACGTGCCACAACTACTGAAGCCCACGCGCCTAGAGCCCATGCTCCGCAACAAGAGAAGCCACCGCAATGAGAAGCTCGCACACCTCAACGAAGAGTAGCCCCCGCTCGCTGCAACTAAAGAAAGCCCGCATGCAGCAACGAAGACCCAACGGAGCCAAAAAAAAAAAAATAGATAAATAAATTTATTTAAAACAAAAAATAAAATATCTTATCTAACTGGATAATACTATCCATATTATTAAAAATATTTTATTCTGTTAGACCCTAAGGCCCTGAGAAGAAGCGCCATATTATTCATCTTCATAATCTACTGCCTGCCTCTGTGCTTGACCACAGTAGGTGCTAAAGATGTTACATGAATAAAAGTTAAAATAATGTATATTGAGGATGAGCTCTTTGGGGCATTTTATTTTTTTCTAAAAGAGACCTTATATCCGTAAGGCAGTGACTATCAGTAACAACTTAAGAATGGATGGTGTGTTAAAGGCACGTGACTTAAAATTCCCAGTCTATCCATTTTTGGCTTTATTAATTTGGCAAGTCACTAATTTATCTGAGCATGATTTGTAAAACGGAATTAGTAGTATTTGTCCTATTTTATAGAGTTGTAGTCAGAACTGAGTAAAATAATATATAGAAAAACATGATTTAGAAAGTACCAAAAATTGTATTTGGTTCTACCTAATCTGGAAGAGTTTTTATTGACAGTGTCTAATCCTTATTCTGAGAATAATGTACTTCGCTATAGTTTCCAAACACTTTGCATAGAGGTAGTGAAATGGACTTTTAAAAACTTCATTTCCCTTAATATAATTTACAAAGGTTCAGTCATTTAACTTCAACTCCCATTACCATGTGAGAATCTTTTTAGGCTAAATTAGCTCTCTTTTGAGATTCACATGTGGAAAGTAATCTTACTGAAATCTTACTGAAAAAGTCCTGTGACATTTGATTTTGAATTTGACATTTCAATTCAGTTATTCTGAACTTAAGGTTTGTTAAATCAATGAATAAATTTGGAGGATAAAATATCCCTGTACCTTTGCATATCTTTCATAACCTCTTGCACATTAGCCAGAATTAGAAAAAGAAATGATCATCTTCCCTGCCTTAAACTAAAATAGAATAGTTGGCACATTTAAACAGTAAATGATGAAAATAAATGACATTGATAAAAGTTTCACTGAGTCATTATGAAGCCCATCATAGCTCCATTGGGTGATCATATGCAAATTTCCATATAATTCAACACTTTATCCTAATTATACTAACATTTCAAACAATATTTATTCTTTGAATATATTTCCTTATTTTCCCATCATTCAACTTGTATTGATTCACCATTAACCAACTCTCAGACTCTTTGAAGAGATGGCTGAATGGAGTTGACCCAATCAATACAGGTTCCAAAGGGCAGAAGTTGGGAGCTCCTTATGTCCATATCTCTAGTTCTAAAGTGGCAGAGAGACAAAATCATGTTCAAAAGAATTTCAGGCCACAAGGCTAGAAAAACTGCCTTTATCCAATGGGATTCTCAAAGCAAGGACAATATGAAGCAGGATTTAGGAGATGGGCTTTGGTAATGGGCCTGAGAGCCAAGGAAGAATGGAATGAGATATAATGTTCTAAATTAGAATTCACAAGGAAAATTAGAGACAATGTCCCTGGAGACCGAGGACCCCATTTGTCTTTTTCACTGCTGTGTTCTCCATGCATAGTACGTGGAACATAAATATTTATTAGCTAGCAAAATGCTATTGTTCGATTGTGTTTGTACGTGCTCCTGCTAAGGTGCCATGTGAGCAAACCAGACACAATGACTGGACTAAAGAAAGAAAGAACAATGTGCTGAAAACAAAAAGGTGAACAAGGTGGGGTTCTTGCCCTCCAACACTAGGCGATTAAGTCTGCCCTGGAAGTCAGCTTAGAGGAAGCAGTACATTTCCTGGGAGAGAAGGGTCTCAAAGGATGAATAGAAACTGACCAGCAGACAAAAAAGGAATGGAATCCCAAGAAGAAGCAAAAATATGTTCAAAGTCTTTGGGCTGTACAAAAGGACAGGTTGTTTGGAAGATGTCCTACAGTTTAATATGAATGTGATGACAAATGATACTGGGAAAATAGGCATGAGTCAGATTATGAGTCATCTTCAACGTCGTGCTAAGGAATTTGAAGTTTGTTAAGACTAAGCCTCAAATACTTAGTTCTAGCATGTTGACATAAAATATTTTAATCTTTTTATAGGAAAATTTAGCTTGTTTTTTTTGTTTGTTTGTTTGTTTGTTTAATTTATTCATTTATTTATTGGCTGTGTTTGGTCTTCCTTGCTGCGCACGGGCTCTCTCTAGTTGCCGCAAGCGGGAGCTACTCTTCATTGTGGTGCGCGGGCCTCCCATTGCGGTGGCCTCTCCTGTTGCAGAGCACGGGCTCTAGGCATGCAGGCTTCAGTAGTTGCGGCATGCGGGCTCAGTAGTTGTGGCTCACGGGCTCCAGAGCGCAGGCTCAGCAGCTGCGGCGCACGGGCTTAGCTGCTCCGCGCGTGTGGGATCTTCCCGGACCAGGTCTCGAACCCGTGTCCCCTGCATTGGCAGGCGGGCTCCCAACCACTGTGCCACCAGGGAAGCCCTTAGCTTGTTAGTAAGAGTATTAAACTGACCTAAAAGAACATACTTAAGTCATGAAAGTGGAGAGCCTTTAGTTTTAAGGAGGAGAGAAAATATATATATTGTCAGAAGCAGTGATAAAACAGTCACCTCTCCCCTCCCTTTCCAACATTATCTACTTAAAAATCTTTTATATCAGCCTGAAGGGATATTAGGTTCCAATATGAGTACCCTCTAGTTTTATTTTATAAGAGTATTAATAACTTCATGTGTATTTCTGGTTATGATTAACGTACAAAGTGGATTAAATTTATGGTAGTTCACAGTTTTAGTTATTGTTCATAAAGTTTTTCATCATGTTGTCAACCTGTTGGACCACTGATGACATTCTCTATCAGGAACCAACATCACAACTAAGCGGGGTACGTGAACTTAAAGTAGCAGGAGATATGAGACATGGTCATGAGACAAAAAGAAATGCCATTTTGTTTCTCGTAGATTCTTTTCAAGGACTGAGAAAACGTCATATTCTAGGTATACTTGGTGGGAATGATTTAATGTGTGCCGTTGAGAAGGATAGGATTATAGAGGATGACATTAAAGCCATACTCTATGTGCCTTACAGATAAAATGCCCACTCCAAAATATCTAGCATCCTTATATAAAGAAAAATAGTTACCAAATAATTATTTCTTTCCTACCCACCATATCCAAACCATCAAATACAAGCTCTGTTTTCAGTTTGAAGAAAGAAGGAATAGTCACCAGCTAAATTTGAGGGCATGAGTAGGGAATTAGGGGCAAAAAAAGAAGAGATGGAAAGAGAAAGCTTTATGAACATCCCTGTCTTTCTACTACAAAGAAATTGAACATTTCATGCATAAAACTAAGTATCTCTTGTTAGGCAGCATACGATCATATCAAAGGAGTAGCAAATAGCACCCGCCGCTGACTGACTGGTAAAAAGAAAATGTGCTCAAGTAGGTCAAGATTCACTTCTCAATGCCTCACAAGCTCCCCCGCCCCACCCTTATTTCTTCAGTAAATACCCACTGTCATTTTTTTGGCATGCAAGTGCGCACACACGCACATGCATACTTACAGAAGCACATTGTTATACAGCGAATTTCCTTCTACATCTGTTCATTGTTTAAAGTCCTCCCTGGCTTCTCCTGTAATGCGTGTCTGTTGGCTTTGATGTTCACTGTCAGGGATAAAAAAATTTTACAAATGTTTGATGCATGCTGCTCAAACCTGTGACATTGAACAAGATGTTACTCATTAATAAAAGGTGGGGGAGAAGCTCAAAGATTAATAAATGTTGTCATGGTTGCTGATGGAATAGGATACAAGAAGAAAAATACCCACTATTGCCCTCTTGTGAGTTTAAAGTACAAATATCAAGAAAAAAATAATATGTATATTTAAGGTATTTGGTCTATTAAAATTCTCCTCAGATATGAAGTAACCATTATATTGGTACATACTAAAAAATTTCAACCCCACGAATTCTTCCAGAATTATCTTATATAATAAGATAGAAATATAATATTCAGATTATATAGATGCATATATATACACACACATGCACATATATGTAATAGATAGATATAAATGGATGAGAGATAAGTAGATAAATAGTCTTCTTTCTTCCTTGCTGCATTAAAGAGGCAGAAAATGAAAAACTAATCGTATTTAAGTGGTTGTCAGATTTTCATCATATTTAGTATGGGTTTGGTCTATTTTTATTTTTAGGTCCTGGTTATTGTGACCCACACTTATGTTCTCAGCCGTGGAGCTGAAGGTTGTCTAAGTGGCCTTACAGTATCACACCTTCTTACATGAATCCCCGATAGAGCACTTTCCCAGGGTGTCCCTGAACAGCTCCCAGAGACTTTTAGGAACAGCATTCTACTCTCAACACATTTAAAACTTAGAAACTTATTTATTTATATGGGTTTAAAATCTGCCTCTAGGGCAGTTGGGTTTATTCTACTTGGAGCTCATCTCAGAAATAATACATATTTCTGAGATGACAAATAGGTTTCATCTCTTGAGAAAATTCCAATTAGTAGTGGCTGGCTGGAGTGTTAGGAACAATTCTAAGGTGTTTTCAATCTCATCAGGAAGGACTGTAGTGATCTATTAGTGATGCCTGCCATGGGCAGGGTATAGGGCTGTCCAGGTTTAGATTGAGTCTAATTCTTCTTCCCTATGAAATTCCCTCAAATATGTGGATATAGCAGTCATGTTCTTTTTAAGGAATATCTTTTACCTACATCTGAAATCTAGCTGCCTCACAACACATGGTACAGCATCCTCTCTAGCCCCCCAGCATGGTGTAGCTTTTTCTACGACTGTCCTTCTAGCCATCCCCTCACTCATAAAGCACAGAGCTATTCTGTGCTTGCAGAACTTCCCTAGGAAAACCTTCCTTTCAGGGTCACAAGTGAAGCTTGAACACCTCTTAAAAGTTCCTCTGAGTTCATATCTATATGCATTTCAGTGTGCCAAAAGCAAACCATCATCTTGTCATTTGACTACTGAGATAGCTTGCCATAACCATCAAAAATTTGCTTAAAATTGCATTTTTATTTCCTACTCTGCTTTTAAAGGGTATTGCTGATCAGCTACATATTCTGTTTCTACCTTGAAGATTTTGTATCCTTATATGTCTGTATGGACATAGCTAAGGGTATATTGATGATTCTAGTATTGAGTGTAAAAGCACGATTGACACAAAAACTGCTTACATATGGTAAATGGAAATCCAGTTCCGGAAACATCACAGCACAGCCTCTCACCCCTACTCCCTGCCAAGAGGCTGTGAAACAAGCATGAATTTTTTGTTTGTATTTCTACTGGGATGATATTCTTTTAAGAGCTAGTAAGACAAGGTGGAATGTTGTCACTTTTAGTTCTACTCAAGTCCAGATTCCACGTGCCCTCATATAATGGACTTCCAGAATAGCCCTACATCAATCAATAGAACATCAAATAGTATACCTTGAATTACAAATCTATCAGTGCAAAATGATTCAGTTGCGAATATCCTCCATTCATGCTGCATTACTGGTTAAACACAACCATGTTGATGTTATGATGGGCTTCCATACCTATTTTATTTTTGATATACTGGTATATTTAGGATTTTATCTTTCCATTTTATATGCTGGGTTATCTTGCATCAACAATGTATATAAAACCGTTCATGTTTCCTGTTATGACAGCTGTACAAAGTCCATGTCTCAGAGCTGTATATCAAAGTGGCAAACAATAACAAAACACAGATCTGTTTTGACACTAATATGGATTTCATGCTTGTTTCACAGCCCCTTGCCCCAAACATTCAAAAACATTGTAGTACCCAGTAAATAACAGTCCAGAAGCAAAATCCAGAGACTGTATCTATTATTTCAGATCAAAATTATGAGATACAAGAATGCACACTCCTTTTCTACATTTTGCATTTTATTCTGTATCCTGTGTTTTTAGGATTAAAGTACTTCACTCCCCAAATTCAGAGTGTGACTAAAGGTGAAATAAGAGGTTTCCTTAGAGGTTTCTCTTACATTTAAAACAAACATATCATTGTTTTGCCATCAATCATCTTGATTTCTTTTCAGCTTACTATGCCAAGCACCTTTTCCCGCATTGTTACAAGAATTAGGTTGTTTCAGTCTTAAAAATGACCCTATTAGGTAGATTATACTACTGCTCCATGTCACAGATGAAAAAAAAGGAGGCTCGGAGGGGTTAAGTGACACACTCAAGATTCCAAAATAGTAATAGTGTGGTCAGGATTTGAACCCGGAAAGTATGGCTCCAGAGCCCACAGAGTTATCACCATATCGTGCTGTCTGGTATGTAAATTATAATGAACTGGAAGGGTTGAGTAAGGTACTAAAGTTTGCTGAGTCTCTATTTTATATCAGGAATTATGACAATCAACATCAACAATCTTCCTTAATCCTCACAACAGCCCTATTTGTTAGGAACCAGCATTCCTCCCTTTTGTTAAGTACAACTTGAAAGATAAACCAAATAGGCAATAAAATGAGAAGAGTGAAGACGACCTTAGTTACACAGCTGGTAAGGGAGAAAAGCTGGATGTAGACTCCCGCTTGCTTGCATCTGAACCAGACAGTTATTTCAGCTTTCATATTCTAAAAGAAAATCTAACCTTAATAAAGTGGTTGACTAAATTTTCTTACCTCTTTTCTCATCTCCATGATCTTTCTATCTTGAAAGTCCAAGAAACTGAAGGGCTTTGGATGAAACAGAACCTACCACTATGTTTAAACATCTCCAAGCCACATTGAAGTCATTTTAGAGTCATCTTGTGTTAAATTTTTCTTGGAAATGGAGTGGCATTGTTAGTGTTTTGAAAGACAGCAAATATAACTGCATATTATATCATAAGAATAGACAATTATAAAAAGAGTATAAGATGAAGTACCTTTACATGAGCTGTAATTGCAGCTGGTAATTAAACTGAAGTGTTTCATTTTCCCAGTCAGCTCATCAGTGACACCAGAAAATAAATAATTTGAAAGTGAAATCCTTAGGGGCAAACAATTGTAATTAATTGCATTTTCCAAAGGAGAAAGCATTCCTAAAGCCTGTTTGGGGTGACCTCTTGAGTAACATACACAGTGATTTACGCTGTGAGCAGGAGGGTAGGGTTCAGAACCAGACCTGATTTAATTTGAATATTCATGAAGTCTCCAGCATGATTTATACTTCAAATCCATCTCCATTCTCAAATTTATTGTCCCCTAGGTGAAAAAAGAAAGCAGATTTATATTCTGAATAATTCACATTGCACAATGAGATGATCAGCATAGAAAGACTTTACCATGGTGGAAGCACATAAAGTGGGGCTGCTATTCATTTCTTCCAACTTGGAATCTCCTCAAGTGTCAAGAGTATTTTCTTAGAAATGCTTGGGAGCTGAAATGAAAATATTTATGCATATAAATGTGGGTCCATATCTCATGACACTGTGGGATTAGAATCATAAAATTCAGGCAGTCTGATTTGCCGCTATTCAGTCACACAGAAAGTGGCATTTGGGATTTGTGCACATCTTTTTGGCTATTCAGATCACATGGAACAAATTGCTGTGACTTTTCTGATTTGTGCTGCTTGCTCTGAGACCTGACCTGAAGTAGGCTTTCTTCTATATAATTTCACATAATTTAATCAAGAACTCTAGTACTCATTTCTCTTCTCTTCTTTTCTTTTACTTCTGATGTGAACATGGCCTTTGGACACAGAGAGGCATGGATACAGAGCCCAGCTCACTAAATCAGTAAGCTTTTACCATGTAACAAAGAACCCTAAAACTTAGTCGCTTAAAACAATAACTATTTATTTAGCTTATGATTATTCAGGAAGGCAATTTGGGCTGGGTTCTACTAGGTGGTTCTTCTGTTCTAGGCCAGGCTCACCTGATCTGAGCTGGGGCTCACATATGTGGTTGCAAGGAAGTGCCAGGTTGGGTGGGGTAGGGTGGTCTAGGGAGGCTTCAGCTGACATAGCTTATCTCTGCTCCATGTGGTCTTCCACTTTCTAGCAGGCTAACCTGAGCTTTCTCAAATGGTGGTGTGGCAGGGATCCCTACATCAGTAAAGGAGGGCGAGTCCAAAAACACATGCACTTTTCAAGCCTCCTATTGTCCCATTGGCCTAATGGCCAAGCCCAGAGACAGGGTGAAGGTTACTACCAAAAACTAAGTATACTGAGAGGCATGAACAAATTGGGGGCTATTACTACAAGAATTGACTACATACACATAGAAGAAACTATAGGCTAGTTTCTTAGTCCTTCATTCCCAGTTTCAGCATCATCTCATAGGGTTGTTTGGGGGATTAAAATTAACTAATATAAGTAAATTTAATGGGTAGACTGCCTGGCATACTTAATAAAGGAAGGATGCTTTTCTCTTTAAGGTATCTATGTAGTCCCATTTATTAGTTACACAAAGCAGGTATTTTAAATATGAGAGCAAACTGTTAGTGACATGTCATACCACTGACCTCTAGAATTGTTTAGTATTTAGCTGGAGAGGCTAGCATTTATCTGCTTCTTCCTTAACAATTTCATGTCAGTCTTTACTGAAGCTATGCATTAACTTGGAGGATAAACTTCTGCAAAGAAGTATATTCCTAAAATAGTATGTGAATGCATGCATGCATGTAAAATGTATTCCCCATAAAAACTAAACGTTTATTGAGCCATTTATTTAAGCTCCTCTTTTATTTCTTTGCAACCTACCAATCAGAGGCAAAACTAGGCCAACACGGTCCATGCATTGCATTGGGGATCATAGGCTAGAAGAGGCCATAAAGGTTCAAAGTTTTCCAACTATTGACCATGGCCATTGAAGCAGCTAAGGTGTTTTAAAGTTAGCTTGACAATGTAAGCAAATAATCAAAAGAGCCCTTAAAGTGAACTCAACTTTGGCCTGATTGTCTTTAAAATCTGGCTCCGATATTAATGCATGGATGTTCACATCTTTAATTTGGAACTAGGCCACCAGCACAATAGAGTAGATGAACTTCTGTGATTTTCAA
This sequence comes from Eschrichtius robustus, assembly GCF_028021215.1. Lineage (NCBI taxonomy): Eukaryota > Metazoa > Chordata > Mammalia > Artiodactyla > Eschrichtiidae > Eschrichtius > Eschrichtius robustus. Next base: position 27,943,752 of record NC_090845.1, read on the forward strand.
GTGCACCCATGCTTTTTCCCATTGATCTGTGGGTAATAGATCATTCTATTGGCATCTCTGCAGCATTCAAATACAGTCTGCATAATTCAAAACCGGTCAGTAAATGTATCACTGAAGTACCTTGACCTGAAGATCATATAAATGAAAAGCCATTAAAAAAATCAAAATAGATCACTGTAGTTGTCATATTTACTCTGTGAAATACACAATTTATTTCACCAAAATATATTTCTCGTACATCTATTATTTTATAGGTCATTAAAATAGTGCAGAGCATATCAGGTTTATTTCAGTGTGCAAAGACATCTTGTATGTATCTCTTTGGCCTTTCAGGACTGATGGAACCTCTCTGATCTTTGCTGACTTAAACAAAAAGGAAAAGAGCATCTGGTCAGCATGGGCTGAGGCAAAGAGCTATGTTTATACTTGGCAGTCCTTTGATATTGACTGTTTTGAGGGTAGGAGAGTGAAAGAATTTGAAGACTTCATTGGGATCATATGTTTATAGGGGACAAGGCAAAAACTACTTTTTAAAATGTAATATTGCATGTGTCAAAATACCATTTTCTATTAGTCCAATAATAATTTAACATACAGTTTTTAATTTTTGGTTAATCTGTTTCAGTGAGTCAGGCTGCTGGAAACCAAAGTGATTGGCTTTCTGAGATGGAAAGATTATAATTTCATTTTTGTAGTTGAAGTAATCACTTTGAACCAGATACAGAATTCCAGGCAGTAACTACTTAATACTTCTTATTATAACCCGATTAACTCAAACGGATGAAAAATCTACTGTGAAAAATGAACGCCAGTTGTAAAATCTTTTCAAGGGGCCTAACAGAAACCTTAGCAGGGTAATTACTGATTTGTGAGCATTTATTAAGAAGTGGAGTTTTAAAACATGAGACTATTCATGAATTTGCTGAGATCATATCTTAAAATACTACATGAACAGCACAAGATTTTCTGGGGTGTGTTCTATATTAATTTTATTATTGATTACTTCAGTCACCGTCTCTGTGGCAGAACAGTCTTTCTCCAGATATACAGTTATTTAAAAGCAATCAATTTAAGGGAAAATGTAGAATGACAATGCTTTAAGAAGTGTTCACATCTAATCATAGAAGATCAAGCATATAGGAAATAAAATGGCAATTACTTTTATTTGCTAATTACAGATCATTACGAAGGCCATTCTGAAAGTAAAATTCAAAATTTAAATCTGTGTGGACAGAATATGATCTTTATTATATTGTCTTGTTTTGCTTTATAATCTAAAGTCTGTTTATGTGCTAAATAGTTTGCTTAAGCAAAAATATCTTTAGTTATTAAAAAAGCTAAGAACGTAAGGATGCCAAAATTCATGCTTTTGATTGTATGCCAGTAATTGTATTTGATTCACTTTTTACAAGTTGCGCCTCTGATGACAGTTCAACTGAACTAGTATTTATTGAGCAATTATTTAGTTTATAGTCACTGTGCTAGAACACAGTGATACAGAGAAGAATAAAGCATGATTCCTGTCCTCAGAGGAGATAGACGTGTATACAGCAACTGTAATATATCAAGTAAGAGCTATACAAGTGGTATGAATTGGGTTACTCAAAACAGTCAAGGGAGTGATTCTTCTGGGGTGGGAGGAATGGGAGAAGGTGACATTGGAGCTGAGAATACAGGGAGATGTATCAAGGGTCCCTAAGGCCACCCCCAGTTTCGGTGATTCACTAGGCAAACTCACAGGACTCAGCATATAGTTGTTTCCATGGCTGTGATTTATTACAGCAAGAGGATACAAAACAAAAACAGCAAAGAAAAAAGGGGCATGGGGTGAATCCCAGAGGAAACCAGGCACAAGGTTCCAAGACTCTTCTCCCAGGCGAGTCACACAGGTTGCACTTAATTCTTCCAGCAAGGAATTGTGACAACACATGTGAAATGTTGTCTGTCAGGGAAGTTCATTAGATTCAGCACCCAGGGATTTTACTGGGGGCTGGTCACATAAGCACCCTCTGCCTAGCACATCAAAATGCCAGACTCCCAGAAGGAAAGCAGATGTTCAGCATAAAGCATACTGTTTGCAGAAACCATTTAGGCACAGTGAGCCATACTTATAAGGGAATGATGGGAGCTCTCCCAAAATCCAAGTTCCAGAGGCCAGTCGAGAGTGAACCTTGTAATCCGGCCTTTCTAGGGATAGCAGTCTCAGTCCTGGTAGGTTAACTCTCTTCCGCACGGGTAAACAGGATCTGTCCAGATAGAGTTGGTGGAGAAATGAATTCAGGCTGAGAAAACATCAAGAAAGGGCTCAGAGGTATGAAAAATGATTCAAAGCATTTCATGCAGTGAGATATTAAAGCCTAAATGCTACTGGAATGACTCAGAATGTAAAATCCACATTCCTCAGGCCCTGAGTGGATTCCAGCATCCCTAAACAGGCATCATCTTGTAAAGGAGATTAAAGCAGTGATTGTGTTAATTCAAAACATTTTGCCTCCATTGTCTACTTCATTCGTATAATGATGTATTTCTAGTTTGGAATATCTGGATATTTGTCTTGGTTTTTTTTCTGCAGTGTGTACAGTTTCTGACCATCACACGTTTGAAGTGTATAGTTCAAGATCTCTATCACAGTACAATGGAGAGTGTAATGTTGTCCTGGGTGTGGAGTATATACCCTCAGAGATGACATTTCAGAATAGAGTACATTTATAAAAGTGATAGACGCAAAATGTCATTTTTATCACTAGTACTTACTGCATTAACTATAAACTGTGGAATTGTGCTCTTTCTTTTCCCCAGCCAGATTAAGACATGCTTCAGTGTCTATCAGATCCTATACTTGTACAATCTAAAGCAGCACCATCCCTCTATTTCACTAAGAGAGAAATGAAAACTGTTAAGCTCATAAATATTTCACCACAGATCGCTATGTATTAGCTGCTCACTGTTGAATTCAGCTGCTGTGAAATGCTGATAATTCTGTACTGAGGGCTTGAGGACAACCTCTATTTCAATAAATATTATGGCTTGTACTGATTTATGAGTTCCATGCATTCCCTGATAGACAAGATGGAATATATTAGCCTTATTAATGCAATTGGTGTAATGTACTCAAAGAACTAAGTCTCAATTTTAGAGATTTAGCTGCTTGGGTATGCTACCACTATAACATGCATGGGCCTTGGTGGTGTAGAAATATATATCTTATAAAACATTGCACAAGTGATATCTCTGTATAGTTTGGAAATACATTAGAAAATATATATATTGCTTATATTTTATTTTGTTAAACTCTTAGGAAATTATAAACGAATTCCAAAACTAAAAAAAAAGCTTAAAAACAAAGGATTCTTATCTTTTATTATCTTCTTTATTGAAGGTAAATTAGGACTCTGAAAGAAATGTATTTGTGTCCTATTGCTGGTGTAACAAATTGCCAAAAACTTAGTAGCTTAAAGCAACACAAATATATTATCTTACAGATGTGGAGGTCAGAAGTCCAAAATGGGCTTTACATGACTAAAACCAAGGTGTGAGCATGGCTGTGTTCCTTACTGGAGGCTCTAGGGGAAAATCTGTTTCTCTGCCTTTTTCAGCTTCTAGAGGCTGCCTGCATTCCTTGGCTCGTGACCCCTTTCTCCATCTTCAAAGGCAGCAGCATTGCACCTTCACATTTCTCTCTCTCTCTCTCTCTCTCTCACCTCTGTTTCCATTGTCACATCTTCTTTTCTGACTCTAACCCTCTAAGAAAGATCCTTATGATCAACTTTGGGCCCACCTAGATAAGCCAGGATTATCTCCCCATCTCAAGATCCCTAACTTAATCACATCTGCAAATTCCATTTCGCCATGTATGGTGTCATAATCACAGGTTCTGGAGATTAAGATGTGGACATCTTTGGGAGGCCATTATTCTGTCCATAATAACCCCCATATCTTTATTTTGTGTAAGAAGCCTTTCTTGGCTTTTGCTTATTGCTAGCAAAAGATTCCATTTAATTCAGCAAATATGTATAGACCGCCTATTGAATATTGTGGACTGCAATAATCAGAATTACAAGTTATTCTTAAAACATGGTTAAGCTCTTAAAATATTTTAGCATGAGCTATCTGCTCCAGTTCCAACTCACACAGAGGCTTCTCTTGAAAAATTTCCCACAGGCCCAGGGGCCACTCCTCAGATTTACAGCAATGAAAACATAAATGAAGCTGCTCACTTAGGGGTGACCAAGCTGTGGAGAAGTGATGAATGCCAAACCAAGCTGCCAGAAACTGATTTATAAACCAGAATGCTGATTCATCAAATGAAATGGGAGATGAATCTGGTAAGATAACTGGCATCAATCATCTGAACAAGACACACTCCCTCTTAATGAGTAAGTCCACTGAAGAGACTAAATTGCAGATCAGGAGGCTTCTTGAGACAGGGAATTAGAGAGAAGAGAAAGGAATGATAAGGGGCCTTCCTTTGAACTCAGGTCTCTCAGACACTTTGTTCCTCCCCACTCTGAGGGGCTTATAGTCTGCGAGTCTGGCAGCTGACACTGCCGGTTCTTACCTTCAGCTGGCTTTTGTCCCTTCTCTATTCAGACCACCACCCTTGTCTTGGGACAACAAAGTCCCAACACTGTTAGAAAGATTTAGGTCAGAGCTTACTTTGCATTCATGATATTTAGTCTCCTCTGCTTTTAGGAGATAAACTAGGGAATTCAGTAAAGATATTTGGGGAACACCTTAAACTCATCAGCCACCTTTTTTTTTATTTTATTGAAGTAAAGTTGATACAATGTTGTATCAGTTTCTGGTATACAGCAAAGTGATTCAGTTATACATATATATAATAGTTTGCATCCACTAATCCCAAACTCCCACTCCATCCTTCCCCCATGCCCCCCACCTTTGGCAACCACAAGTCTGTTCTCTAGGTCTGTGATTCTCTTTATGCTTCATAGATAGGTTCATCTGTGTCATATTTTAGATTCCACATAAAAGTGATATTATATGGTATTTGTCTTTCTCTGTCTGACTTACTTCACTTAGTATGATAATCTCTAGGTCCATCCATGTTGCTGCAAATGGCTTTATTTCACTGTTTTTTATGGCTGAGTAGTATTCCATTTTGTGTGTGTGTGTGTGTGTGTACCACATCTTCTTTATTCATTCATCTGTCAATGGATTTTTAGGTTGCTTCCATGTCTTGGCTATTGTAAATAGTGCTGCGATGAACATTGGGGTACATGTATGTTTTCAAATTATGGATTTCTCTGGATATATGCCCAGGAGTGGGATTGCTGGATTATATGGTAGCTCTATTTTTAGTTTTTTAAGAAACCTCCATACTGTTCTCCATAGCGGCTGCACCAGTTTACATTCCCACCAACAGTGCAAGAGGGCTCCCTTTTCTCCACACCCTCTCCAGCATTTATTTTTTGTAGACTTTCTGATGATGGCCATTCTGACTGGTGTGAGGTGATACCTCATTGTAGTTTTAATTTGCATTTCTCTAATGATTAGCGATGTTGAGCATCTTTTCAAGTGCCCATTCATCAGCCACCTTTTACGTAAACCATTTTTATAGTGAATAACCATGTCTGTTTCAGCTTAATGCTTATTAGCTTTAATTTTCAAAAGGTGACAGTTTTTCCCATTCAATTTAGCAATGACTTACTAAGCTCCTCAAGAGCAAGAAAACTCTCAGGAGGAAAGAGAAATAAGCAGGACAGTCCTCTACAGAAGCTTAGAGAAAGGTTCAAGCAAGAACAACAACAACAACAACAGGCAGAAATAATTATGGTACAGAATTAAGAAATCATATAAGACAGACCTTTCCAGAAAATGAAGCCATCATACATCTGAATGTGAGAGTGGGGTGGCTTTTGAGCTGGACCTTCTAGGGCACATGGGGTTTTGCCAAGAGGAATGGGGAAGAGGCTGCTGTGCACAGTTGAAGAGCCAGTTGGTAAACCACATTCTAGAGTGAGAGCAGCCCCAGGCACATTCAGAGAAAAATGACGGCATGTACCCTATTTAAAGACTGCAAGGAGTACATGTGAAAGACCTGACCTGCCAATTCTCTTATGGCTTTTAAAAATCTAAACAAACAAACAGAAACACTATTCCTAATTGTAACCACAAGTGATTAAGTTAGCTGGTGTATTTTTCTTTACTTTTCTGGGTAACACCTGAATTTGAAAAGCCAGGACAATGAAAAGATAATGATTAAGGCAATAGCATAACATTTAATGATTAATCATGTTAGGAGTGACTTGATTATAACCAGTCATCAACTGCTGATCCATATTTAACCATTCGTTCCTCAAAGTCTATTCTTAGTAAAAGGAAACATGCAAAATTAATATAAAGCCTTTAATTTCTGAACTTTTGGCAGCTGAACTCTGTTCAGCTCTGGAGTGCCTGGTTATATGCCATTTTCTATTATGTAATTTCACTCAGAAGTGCTATCTTTTTATGGTATTTTAATTGCTGAGAAAGCAATAGTTAATCAGAAGATAGTTTGAACTATTAAATGACAAGATTGTTTTTAATTCATTATGTTTAACTAATTACAAATGAATAACTTATTTTTATCTGTGTCATGTAAATGATGGAAAGGAATCTCACTGTATCTGACTTATGACTTTTTTTTTTACATCTTTATTGGAGTATAATTGCTTTACAATGGTGTGTTAGTTTCTGCTGTATAACAAAGTGAATCAGCTATACATATACATATATCCCCATATCTCTTCCCTCTTGCATCTCCCTCCCTCCCACCCTCCCTATCCCACCCCTCTAGGTGGTCACAAGGCATCAAGCTGATCTCCCTGTGCTATGCGGCTGCTTCCCACTAGCTATCTATTTTACATTTGGTAGCGTATATATGTCAATGCTACTCTCTCACTTCATCCCAGCTTCCCCTACCCCCCCACCCACGTGTCCTCGAGTCATAGAAAATCCTAAAGATGCCACCAGAAAACTACTAGAGCTAATCAATGAATTTGGTAAAGTAGCAGGATACAAAATTAATGCACAGAAATCTCTTGCATTTCTATACACTAATGATGAAAAATCTGAAAGAGAAATTAAGGAAACACTCCCATTTACCATTGCAACAAAAAGAGTAAAGTACCTAGGAATAAACCTACCTAAGGAGGCAGAAGACCTGTATGCAGAAAACTATAAGACACTGATGAAAGAAATCAAAGACGATGCAAACAGACAGAAAGATATACCATGTTCTTGGATTGGAAGAATCAACGTTGTGAAAATGACTATACTACCTAAAGCAATCTACAGATTCAATGCAATCCCTATCAAATGACCAATGGCATTTTTCACAGAACTAGAATGACTTTTTATCTGAGTCTTCTCTCATTCTCCTTCCAAATTTTTGAGGTGTAAAAAATGACTCTCTGCCTTCACATAAATTGCCCTTGAAATGTTTCTGTAGTTAGTGACAGCCGTCTTACACTGACTTCCAGGAAAAAGACTCTATTCACATACTGTTCAGGCCCTTTCACTGGCTTGAGCAGCTTACAACAGGGAAAAGAATGTGACATTATCAAAGACTTCCTTCTGGCTTTTACTGTATGCTGTCTTCGAGTAACACATACTGAGGGGCATGGAGGTGGAGTGAACAGACCAGAGTGAATTTACCTCTTGGAGACAGGGGCTTTCTAAGATGAAGTAGGGAAAGTGTTGACGAGGTAAGAGCCACTTTAAGAATAAATGTATCACTTTTTTTTTTTTTTACGTATTTGTTTAGTTATTTATTTCTGGCTGTGTTGGGTCTTCATTTCTGTGCGAGGGCTTTCTCTAGTTGCGGCAAGTGGGGGCCACTCTTCATCGCGGTGCTCGGGCCTCTCACTGTCGTGGCCTCTCTTGTTGCAGAGCACAGGCTCCAGACGCGCAGGCTCAGTAGTTGTGGCTCACGGGCCCAGCTGCTCCGCGGCATGTGGGATCTTCCCAGACCAGGGCTCAAACCCGTGTCCCCTGCATTGGCAGGCAGATTCTCAACCACTGCGCCACCAGGGAAGCCCAATGTTTCACTTTAATGACTTCTTATTTTATTGGTATATGGTGTTATTTTCTTTTCATGTTAACTTTTTGTATTGAGGTATAATTGACAACTAAAATAGTATATATTTAAAGCATAAAAAAAGAATAAATGTTTCATATGATATATATGTTTATTTTATTTCATTCTTGGTTCAGCTCAAAGTGCAGAAATATTGGAAGAATATTATTCCACCTGGTCATTAGAATTGGCAAGCCACCCAAGGGCAGGACTGTGGGCTGATCAGGTTCTGAAATAAGGTGGCTCACTTGAATCCCAGCTTTCCATTCTTACTCACTGTGACTTTGAGCCAGTGACTTACTTCTCTACCATTAGATTAATTTTCTGACTTATCTGCTGGAAATATACTTTCTTGGTATTATAGTAATGATTAAAGTAATGGTATGTATAAAACATTAGCACAACGCCTGGCACAGAGTAATCAAGCAATAAATGGTGGTAACTTTTATTAAAAATAAGAGGTATTATTTCTTTATAGCACCTATTTATTTTGTGTGGGTGGTTGTATACCTCTTTTTTAAAAAAATATGTCTTCGTAGACTATAGGACACCCATTGGCTATTTCTGAAACACAATTTAAATAGAGTCTTCACCACACACAGTGGAGAAATAGAAAGAGGAATTTGGGGACTGGTATTCAAACCATTGAATCAGGAAGACAGTATTAGTACAGGGATTGCCACCTAGCAAATTTCTCTCTGTGAGAAAGGTGTCCTTTCATGTCAGTATAGGAGGAGATTCATTACCCATTAATTTTTTAATGAGACAAACAATAAGCATCTACTGGAATTCACCTACCGAAGTATAGATAGTATGTTCGTGTATGTGTACACACACAACTACAGCACCTAACATGTATGCTCATATATACATGGGATGGGAGAGGGATTGGTTGATTAATTCTTATATCTTTAAATATGTCTTTAAATACACTTGAAAGTTCTTGAGAGAGTTATCTTTCATTTAGTTATCTTAAAAGTTATCACCACAAAAAATGGTAATTATGTGATGGGGTAGATGTGTTAACTAACATTATACTGGTGATCATTTTACAATATATTCATATGTCAAGTCATCATGTTGCACACTTAAACTTGCACAATGTTGGGACTTCCCTGGTGGCGCAGTGGTTAAGAATCCGCTTGCCAAAGCAGGAGGCACGAGTTCAAGCCCTGGTCCGGGAAGATCCCACATGCTGCAGAGCAACTAAGCCCGTGCGCCACAACTACTGAGCCTCCGCTCCAGAGCCCGCGAGTCACAACTGCTGATGCCCACGCACCTAGAGCCTGTGCTCCGCAACAAGAGAAACCACCGCAGTGAGAAGCCCGCTCGCCGCAACTAGAGAAAGCCCACGCGCAGCAACGAAGACCCAACACAGCCAAATAAATAAACAAATTTATAAAAAAAAAAAAACTTATACAACGTTATATGTCAGTAATATATCAATAAAGCTGGAAAAACAGAAACAACAGAAATATATATATTCAAGTGCCCTAGATTTGATTTTAGAAAATCCTAGTCAACACACTCAAGTACTCCCTTGAATCCTTTCTCTTGAGTGTTGAGGTAGAGCCCAGAGTCCCTGATGTTCTGGTAACTCTTCAGACATCCTAAAAGTACTTCACTGAGGGAGGCGGGCAGTGTTGAAGACCATCAGCTTCTCGGGAGGGTCTGGGACAAGATGTGGTTCAGAAGTCAAAATTATTTAGAATGTAGTAGTAAGATAATGTGGTGTATCTGGATCAGGTATGACATTCCATCCCAAGAGAGTTCAGGGGCAGTACCCCATAACCAGTACTATTTCTGAAGCAAAACATATGAATATTCACACTAAGTGTGATAAATAAAGATCATAAATAGCCTTAAGCAGTTTCAAGGAAATTTCTGCCACCAAATGAGTTATATTACTAAAAAGCAGCTTTCAGTTTTTAGAGCTTCTAGGAATTCTGAATTACAAGTAAGGACTTGCAGACCTGTAGCTGAAGTCCAGTATCCAGGGAATCAGTAGAAGACTCACATTCCTCTCTATTTCTACACTGTACCTAAAAGATTGTAAATTGCTACTAGAACAGCCCTAGGTGTCTTGTAGTTTATCAAGATGCATAATTTGTGAATGTGTGGATTATGTAATCACAGACATAAGCACCTAAAAATTCATATATGTTGCATGATATTTATTATTCTATGTAATTCTTCTTTTAACAGCATTTACCAATGCATCCCAGTAGCCCCACTTGAACTAATATCAATTGCTTGCCTGGCCCAATGCAAACATATAAATCATTGAAAAAAAACTTGAAAACCACAGCTGGAAATTAGAAACCTATCTCTGCAATAAGATATTTTTATGCAAAGAGGAAATGAATTGAGTACTTAAATCTGGAGCCCCTCTCAGCTTCACTTGAAATAGTTTTGCCTGAAAAATTGCATAACGTGTTCACTGATAAGAAAAGCAATGAGTTTTAATAAAATAAGTATGTGTAAATTTAAACTACCTTTCAGATTTCAAATGGTGCAAGGGAAAAACTTCCTCAAAGGTTTAAAACCTACTGAAAACACGGAAAGAAATGCGGAAAAGTAACAAAGTGAGCCAAATATTTATGTCTATATACTTATTTATATTTATCCATCCACCTATCTTTAGCTAGCTAGCTAGCTATCATATTATATTCAACCCACTGCTAAAATAAAGTGTCATCAATGTAAAACTAAAGACGGTTGCTCCCTTTCAAGGAATATCTAACTTTTAGGTATGGAGAATACCTTCTTATGCTTCCTTCATCTTCCATCTATCAAGAATTGATTGTATACCTACTGGTGCTCCAAATGTGGCTTTGTAAAGCTTTGAATCTAGGAGGAGTACCAGAAACACCCTTCTACTAGAAGAAATTCAATCTAGTTAGAAAAGATGCTGCTAGGGTCTTGTGGATGAAAAGGGCACACGATATGCCACAAAGTGTTTTGCACATGATAAGAGTTGCTTGATTATCAAGCATTCACATTCACAGCTAGTACCTCAGAACCCTTATTTTTCAATTTGGACTCTATTCAGATCCAGGGACCATATGTACCTTGGCTGAGAAAAAAGAGTTATTACACTGAAACATATGAAATTGCCACTCTGTAGGTCTGAAATGCTGGCAATTTCATATGGTTCACTGTAATGTAAGATGGCGATCTGGAATCTATTGCCCTAGGACAGTTAGTCTTTTGTTCCTCTTGTAACCTTGATCTTGGACATTTTGTCCTGGAGCAACAGCCACTCCCCACCATGAATTAGTCCCTAAAATCTATGTGCCTCCAGATCTCCCCAATGCTAACTACTTAACCTGGAGTTTGACCATTGCCTGGGCATCTGGCCAATGGGCTTTTATCTGCCTACTCTTCTCTCCAGACTTGCAGGACCCTGAGAGTGAGTGCTTTCTTAAATCTTGTTCCCTAGGCGCCTTGTTTGACTCATCCTAGTCCCAGACCTGCATGACATCACACTTGATCATCAATCCAGAGCTGTCTGAATTCAACCATCAAAATTCAATTGAAAAGGTCTCACTCCTAGGGAGATATTTTTCACCCTAATCACATTACCTCCTCTGCTGCATTTGACACTATGAGTCACTCTATCCTTCCCAAAGTTCTTTTCTTTTATAAGTTATCATGAAGTAGCTGCCTTTGTTTTTTGTACATCTGTGTTACTCTAACCAAACAATCGCCACTCACCTCTTGGAGCTACCCAAGGCTTGGTCTCCTGTCCTCTCCCCTTTTTAAATTCTTTCTGGACAATGTCATCCCAGAATGGTTTTGACTATCAACTATGTACCGATGGCTCTCTAAACTCCACCTCTAGCCCACACGTCTACTCTCCACTGCCATCTCAACCTGAAGGTGCCACAAGGGTCACAGACTCAACTGTCCCTCCTCTTCCAGTGCTTTCTTTCTCAGTTGGTGACACCATACAGTCACCTAAGTTAGAACTTTGGAATTCATCTCTGATCCCTCCCTTTCTCTTGCTTCCCCATGGCCAGTTCACCACCAAGTCTTTTCTTTCTCTTTTAGCTAAGGATGTCTTAAAACTGTTTCTTCCTACCCATCTTTTCTGCATTGTAGTGGAGTTCACCATAGTTTACCCAAAGTCCTTCTCCTATAAGACCTCTGAATGTGATCTTTCCCCTTTCACCTGAGAACAGCATGAGAAACATCTAGACACTGATGCCGTGATAACATGAATGATTTTCATACAGGCTTGTATAAAAATAATTTCCACATAAGAAATTATTTCCTATATTGATTTTTATTACACATGTTAAAAATTGAGATAAAACACTTGTCCTTTTAAAACAATTTTGAACAGTTTTTCTAAAAGAGGTGAAGATACACCATACACAGTGAGTCCAATTGCCATTGGTTTTTACTATAAAACTCTATTGGTAAAATGCTAATTGCTGGATTAAATAAATGTTTACATAGGAAAGATCTTCAAAAAGAAATCAAAGTGCCATTTAATATCTTCTAAAATTTATATTTAAAAATAAAATACATTTGATGCACTTCAAAAAATACTTTAATTTTTTAGAGAAGTTTTAGGTTCACAGCAAAAGTGGACAGAAAGTACAGAGTTCCCATATAGCCCCTGCCCCCTCACATGCCTACGTAGCCTCCCCCATTATCGACATCCCCTAACAAAGTGATATACTTGTTACAATCAATGAAACTATACTAACACATAATAATAACCCAAAGTACATAGGTTATGTTAGTTTCACTCTTGGTGTTGTACATTCAGTGGGTTTGGACAAAAGTATAATGACATGTATCACCATAATAGTATCATACAGAGTAATTTCACTGTGCTAAAAGCCCTCTGTGCTCCGCCAATTCATCCCTCCTTCCACCTAACCCCTGGCAACCACTGATCTTTTTATTATCTCCACAGTTCTTTCTTCTCCAGAATGTCATATAGTTGGAATCATACAGCATATAGCCTTTTCAGATTAGCTTCTTTCACTTAGTAATATGCATTTAAGTTCCCTCCAAATTTTTTCATGTTTTGATAGCTCTTTTCTTTTTAGTGCTGAATAATATTCCATTGTCTGGGTGTACCACCATTTATCTATTTACCTACTGAAGAGTATCTTGGTTGCTTCCAAGTTAGGGGAATTATGAATAAGGCTGCTATAAACATTCATGTATAGGATTTTGTTTGGGCATAAATTTATAACTCCTTTGGATAATAAATACTAAAGAGAGTGACTGCTGAATCACATGTAAGAGTATATTTCGTTTTGTAGGAAACTTCCAAAGTGTCTTTCAAAGTTGTTACCATTTTGCATTCCCACCAGCAATGAATGAGTGTTCTTGTTACCTCTACATCCTCACCAGCACTTGATGTTGTCAGTGTTCTGGAATTTGGCCATTTCATAGGTGTATGGTAGCATCAAAGTGTTGTTTAATTTGCATTTCCCTTATGACATATGTTGTGGAACATCTTTTCATATGCTTATATGCCATCTATATATTGATGTTTTCTTTGGTGAGGTGTCTGTTAAGGTCTTTGACCTATTTTTTAACAGAATTGTTTGTTTTCTTATCATTGAGGTTTAAGAGTTCTTTGAATATTTTGGAAAACAGCCCTTTATAAAATGTATATTTTCTCCCAGTCTGTGGCTTGTCTTTTCATTATATTGACAGTGTCAGAACAGAAATTATTAATTTTAATGAAGTCCAGCTCATTAATTTCTTCTTTCATGGATTGTACCTCTGATGTTATATCTAAAAGGTCAATTGCCAAACCCAAATCATCTACATTTTTACATACGTTATCTTCTAGCAGTTTTATAGTTTTGTGTCTTATATTTAGGTCTACGATCCACTTCGAGTTAATTTTTGTGAAGGGTGTAAAGTCTGTGTCTAGATTCATTTTGTTGCATGTAGAAGTCCAATTGGTACAGCACCATTTGTTGAAAAGACTATCTTTGCTCCATTATATTGCCTTTGCTCCTTTGTCAAAGATCAGTTGACTATATTTATGTGGCTCTATTTCCAGGCTCTCTATTATGTTCCATTGATCTATTTGCCTGTTCTTTCCCCAGTATCACACTGTCTTGATTACTCTAGCTTTATAGTACATCTTGATCTTGGGTAATATCAGTCCTCCAACTTTGTTCTTCTCCTTCAATATTGTGTTGGCTAATCTGCGTCTTTTGCCTCTACATATACAAACATTAGAATCACTTTGTTGATATCCACAAAATAACTTGCTTAAATTCTGATGGGGATTGCACTGAATCTATAGATGAAGTTGTGAAGAACTGACATCTTGACAGTATTGAGTCTTCGTATCCATGAGCATGGAATATCTCTCCATTTATTTAATTATTTGATTTCTTTCATTAGAGTTTTGTAGTTTTCCTCATGTGGGTCTCGTACCTATTTTGGTTACATTTATACCTAAGTATTTGATTTTGGGGGGTGCTGATGTAAATGGCAATGTGTTTTTTATTTCAGATTCCACTTGTTCACTACTAGCATATACAAAATCAGTGGGCTTTTTTGCATTAGCCTTGTATCTTGTAGCCTTGCTATAATCTCTTATTAGTTCCAGGAGTTTTTTGTCAGTTCTTTCAGATTTTCTACATAGACAATCATGTCATCTGTGAACAAAGACTGTTTTGTTTCTTTCTTCCAAATACGTATACCTTTGATTTCTTTCCTAGCTATTGCAATAGCTAGGACTTCCACTACCATGTTGAAAAACAGTGGCGAGAGGAGATATCCTTGTCTTGTTTCTGATCTTAGTGGGAAAGCTTTGAGTTTCACACCATCAAGTATGATGATATCTGTAGGTTTTTGTGGATATTCTCTATCAAATTGAAGAAGTTCCCCTTAACTCCTAGTTTACTGGGTGTTTTTAACCTAAACGGTTATTGAATTTTGTCAAATGCTTTTTCTGCATCCATTACATGATCACGTGATTTTTCTTTTTTAGCCTGTTGTTGTGATGGATTACATTAATTGATTCTTGAATGTTGAACCAGCTTTGCATACCTTTTATAAATCCCACTTTGTCATGTTGTATAATTCTTTTTATCATTTGATATACTTTTTAAATAGCTTTGGTAGTTTAATAAAATACCTTTTCTAAAAATGAGCATAAGTGAGAGTATCAGTATGTGAGGGGGGAAGACTGAAAAATGGCATGAGAGGTGGAAATCTCAATACTGATGCTATTTTCTGAACTAGAGTTCTAACAAAGAAAACTGGAAAACTTTGATTGTATGAAATATATAATTATTATAATATATTGAGAACTATTTATCAATTATGACTGAAGATACCTCACAAAAGCTAGTAAACATATCATTCTATATCAAATCAACCCTACAGTAGGTATCACTTAAGAACCTACTCAGAAGAGTGATGTGTAAAGCAACACAAGTCACAATGCATTGTTCTTACTCCGAAAGAGTTTATAATTTAATAATGTAAATAAAACATATAACTAACTATAATACTCTAGCTGCATATGATGTAGGTTGTACAAATTGGTCACAGAGAGTTAAGTGACATGGCATGCACAAAATCACCAAGTCTCATTTTAGCCCCTCTTTCTTTAACTTGCCTTTGGAAATCTCTTTTGAAAACCTTTTCTAAATTCCTGTACAAAAAAAATATATTGTAGAAGAAAAGATAATAAAGAAGAGTGGGAAGAGGAGAAAGTAATGAACTGTGGTTGAAGATGAAAGCTTTTGTATGGGGGTAAGGGGTATATGGGAAAACTCTGTACCTTCCTCTCAATTTTGCTTTGACTCTAAAACTTCTCTAAAATAATAAAGTCTTTAAGAAGAAAAGATTAAAGCTTTTCCAGAGGAGCACTTGATTAAAAGTTCCTAGAGAGCTTAAGGGTTAATGTGGATCTAATGCACACTTCTTAGGTGGCAGTGGATGGAAATGACCTCTGGAAAGTACTTTTTTCTTTAAGAGTGGAAAAAAAATATTCCTCCAAGTGAATAAAAAGGAATGTTATGCCCAAATATTGAGGATTTGAGGAGCAAACAAGGACAAGAAATACTGTAGAATGAAGGGATTTTGTTCCCTTTGTTCCTCTGCTTTTTCTTCATTTTAGCAAGAGGTTCTCAGTATTTGAATCATCCATGAGAGCTTTTAAAAAATCCATGTTCTTGAGCTTGACCCCAAATTTGGAGAAATTAGATCCAAATCTCTGGGGTAAGAACCCAGGCATCTGTATTTTAATTAACTCCCAAGGCAATTCTAACATAAAGTCACAGTGGATACCCATGCCCCAAGAGATCTGGAAGAGAGATGGCAGGGAAGACTTTAACAAAGAAGTTGAGAGGAAGTAGATACGTCACCTTCAGCTAGTGTTACCTGACCAGGCAATCCTGCTAAGATTGGTAGGAATATAGCAGCCAGAATAAGCAAAGAGGCCCTCATATATTTACCAGTAAAAATGAGAGGTTTGGATTCAATGATCTCAAAAATTACCATTTGCAATAGCATTTTGAACTAAAACTGAAGAATTATAGTGAGGAGGAAAAAGTTTTCCTAGCTGTTAAATCCCTGATATTGATATTTCTTCTTCTAGCCTGCATGTAAAATGGTCAGTCTTGGTTCACTAATAAACCTACACTCACTGTAACACACATTAAATGATCTAAGCATTTGGGAAGATGGTAATATGAAAAGTCAGCTGTGAGGTTGGTATTCGGATGGATGATTTCAAAAGCTCTTAGCTCCTGATATCAGTAAATGTATTATATTTTTCCTCCCTTATAAAATTCATGTACTGTTTATTGCTTCCATATTCCTTTTGAGCATGTAAAGACACCTCTCACTCATTCTCATTCTTAAAATGTGCCAGCTCCTTGGTGTATAAGAAGGAAAGCTACAGTTGGTTATAAAAATGTGATGGATGATTTAGGTGGCTGTATTCAGCTGTAAGCAATAAATGCTGAGCTTGGCAGAAAGTACTATAGGCAAAACGCAAGTGATTTACTAGCTATCTAAAGCACATGAGATTTGTAATGCATGAGACCCTCAGGCCCATCGCTTCTCTTCAGTAATGGGAAACAGTATTTTGGTGAAAAATGACACATTTAATTTCAACTTTGTGTTGTAAAACAAAAAGGCAGTCTAATTTTCATTTTTATTATTTTTTTCTTTCATAAAGCATCATTGCATCTTATTGGAAGCACAAATGGTTTCTTAAGACGCAGAAACAGTAGAGCATGTTAGAAACACTATCTACTGGTAGACATTTATTATTGACTGCATGTTTGCACATGGTTGGTGAGATCAAAATGAGAAACTCAGAGTGCTGTGACGGATCCATTGTATTCTGCTAGACTCTCCGGAGAACTGATTCTAATAGCTTAGTGCTCTTTAAGGCAGATGTGTATCCAGGTGATTGCCACGGTTACATATGGATACTGAAAACAGTTTTGGCATTCTCCAAAACAAGAAGGAAAAAGCCAGAGGGAAAAAAAGTAGTAAGAGAAGTAAAGTTGCCCACTGAACTGAGGGTAAAAAAAAAATGTAGTCACCAAGGACCATGAACTCAAATCCCAACTCTGTTAAAGATATATAGTGTGAATGCCATAAACTTTCTGCATCTCATCATATCAGCCTGTGAAATGCTGATCTATTTTGCAATTTCAATGTGAGAGATAAATAAAACCTCTTCCAAGGCACTTTGAAAATAGATTCTGCATTTCAGAATAAATGTTAAACAACAATCTGATGATGGAATAGCTGACACAATGCAAATTTTAAATAGAGCAGAGTAACTTTCTAATTATGGGCTACATTTTAGTCTTTGTAACTGTGATTAGAAAGCGGCCATGTTCCCTTAATTAGAAAGTTAATTAGATTGTGACCTCTTTTCCTGTCTTATTGTCTTGGACTGCAGGCCAGAAGTAAATTACAGATTCCACTACCGACATGTCTATACCCACCCCGAAAAAAATAAGACCGTTAAACATAAATATGATTACAAGGAATAAATTAGGAGTTACAAGTCAGATAGGCTATGGAATAGATCTCCCATTAGAGAAAAATTGATCGGGATAAATGAAGAAGATACTCTTCTAGGTCAAGCCTATGTAGTAAGATACCTAAATTGTGTTCTTGGGGATGCTGGTTCTCATACTTCAGTATGCGGGCATGAGAATCACCTGAAGGACTTATTAAAACACAGATTTCTGGGCTCCACACATAGAGCTTCTAATTCAGTGACTCTGGGGTGGGACTGAAGAGTTTACATTACTAACAAGTTTTCAGGCAATGCTGATGCTGCTGGTCTAAGGACCATACTGCAGGAGCTGCTGCCTTAAAATATTAAGAGTGTTAAGCTGAACTATTGTTTTCTTATCACATAAGTTTGAGAGTTCTTAGAGTTGAACAAAGTTAAGCAAGTCTCTTTACCGTGTGATATCGCAGAGTCTTTTATAGATTACTATGCTTTAGGAATCTTCAAGAAGAAGGGTAAAGTATGCATTGCTCCTCAGATGTATTTAACCTCCCCACCTGTTAGAATGTCTATAATTTACTTTAAAATATAATCCGTCAGCTTTGACAACATGACAGGCCTTCAGTATTACCTAGTTCATGCTAAACTCTAGAGGTGGTGAGTTGCCCTTATGGTAATAATTTCCAAAGGAGGTCCCTACAAGCACTTTGGCTCTCTTTCCTCAGAGCTATACTGGAGGATTTGCTATTTCACATACTGTTGTTAGAATGGGCTGTTAGAAGGATTTGTTAATTAGCATTAACAGCAGAACGTTAGAGTTTTCATTGGTGTAGTTAGTGATTTTCCCATGTGTGTACTGGTTAAAATATTGTAGAGAAACTCCCTACCCTTGCATGAACAGGGTATACAAATCTAGTAAATCTTTGTCCTTTAATGTGAGAAATAGTGTTCTAAATTCGATTCCTAATTCTGGAAGCTTCTTGATTGCCTGGCTCCTACTAGCCTAATTAGCTGAATTCTTTCTCTAATATTATGATATTTGCCTTGGGTGGAATTTTTATGCAAAATGATGTTGGATCACTTTAGAAGAGATTTTTGACTTCATAGAGTTGACTGGATGTTTTGTGATTGCTTGTTAATAAATGTCTAAAGGAGAATTTGCTTTGAGATTTGCTCACATTACAGTTTAGGAGTAAAACTAGAGGAGGAGGCTAACCCCTCTCCACCTCCAGCCAATAGCAGTTATGGATATCTACAAGAAAAAAACATGTTAGTTGCGCAAGATGAGATTGCCTTAGGTCAGATCAAAGCACTACCCCTGCTCCCCACTCCTATTCTTGTTTGAGTCTTTGTGAAGCATTTCATACAACCAGTGCCCTTCAAAAATACTTGGGGAAATGCTGTGTTATTATTTTCAGCCTCTTAACAAAGGAGGCCTATGTCACAGGAAACAGAACAGCATTAGGAAACTGTTCTGTAGCATCTCTGTTGTGTTCTACGTGAAAATTCCATGCAGAGCCAAATAGAAGCACAAGAATCACATAGAAGCAAACAAGTGGAGAAGAGGCAATGATTTCATGTTTACCTTCTTGGTAGCAGTTTCCTAGGGAGATAATTACTTGGGAGAAAAATCAGTTTGCCTTACTTGGTGGTATAAATTGCATTTTGTCTAGGAAAAAGGTGCTCTAGAGCAGGAGTGTTTTGGTTAAAAAAAATCGTGCACATAAATGATACTGGGAAATTCACAGGTACCCTTTTGGTCTGTTCTTATTTTACTTCGTTGAAAGCAAGACGATCACATGTACATAATCTCAGTATTGAGTGAGATTAAGAAATCTCATTTCTAATATGATGTTACATAATAGAAGCTCAGGAAATATCTGTATTTGCTTTGGGAGTCATTTCTGTTCATGCACTGTTGTCATTTCAATTTCAACTTACGATGGGAGCTTAGAATATATTTTAAAAGACAGGTATTTTGATAGTACAGTGGTCCTGATCTACAGTAGGACTTTGAATGAGTGCCATTTTAGGCCAGAATTAATGGAGCGTACTCTGCTTTGGAGTTAGACTTGAGTTTAATTGTTGGCCATGTCACTTACCAGCTCAGTCGGGTGGAGGGATACCCTAGAATTTTCCTGATTTATTTGCGTTTCAGTTTGACACTCCCCAAATATGACTAATAAAACCTTACCTCATAGGATGACTCATTCATTCATTCAACATTTATTGACTGTCTACATGTGACGGGCACTGTTCCAGGACTGGGAGTACAGCACTGAACAAGCACATTAACTACTGTCATGGAGCCCCCATCTAGTTGAAAAAGACCCTAAAGACCACCAACAAATATGTTGTATAATATCTGGAGATGATGAGCACCATGAAAAAAATAAGTCAGGATAAGGGGGCAAGAGAGAATTATAAGGCTGCTATTTTATTAGGGATCAAACACAGCCTTTATGATAAATGGACATTTGAACAGACTTGAAGGAAGTGAAGTCTTCTGTGCTGCAAGGATAAAATGAGGTAGAGTGTGTGTAAAGTACACTGTAAAATATCTGCCACAGGATAGGTATGCAGCAAATGGTATATTTTATTTTTATTATGATTTTCATTACTAACATTATCACTGATGTTGATATATTCTCATAAAGTCATGCCACTGTTCAGTAGAAAAACCTGAGGGAAGAATCCCTAACTAACAAAAGGCCCTCATGAATGAACTGTCACTTAAGGAAGGCACCAGACTTCTTGACATCACTGCAGCAGGAGTCTGAGCTCTGACCACTGCTTGAGGTGAGAGCCTTCTTATGATCATCAAAATAGTTTGCGCTCCCTGGATTGTTGCTAGGGAAAGTGTGTGTGATAGTAGATATTAAAATAATATCAGCTACCACCATCAATTATGGATTACTTTTTATGCATCATGCAATGTGCTAAATGCTTTATGTTCACTATTGCTTTGAATTCTCCCAGCAATCCTGTAAGGTAGATATTGTTGGGATGCAACTTGCCCTGGATCGCTCTGACACTTAGGATCAGACGTGGGATTGGAGCCTGGAGTGGTGTGAAAACAATGTCCATGCCCTCATTCACCACATTCACAATGTAGAATATATTGGCAAAAAAAAAAAAAAAAGAAAATTATAAAATTGTATATATTCCAGTTAATGTTATGGAATAAATAAGCTTTTGCTCCTGACTTTGGAACCCAGACTTCTGCATGTTTTTTGCTTGTTAAATGAAAAACATATTTTTGATACTATATAACAAAAATAAAAATTAACTTTTGGAGAACATACTTGTTCATCCAGAACTTCCTAGAGATGACAATTCTTGGAATTCTAAGCACTGAGAGAATAAACAGTGTACTTTGGATTTTTTAAATAGTGCAGCCTCCCCTCAAATCCATATTTATCCATTATCTCTGTCCAGTGTTGTAGGTCACAAACTCTTGAATAGAATCATTCATACAATTCTCAATCATCACTAAGACCTATTTAAGATGCGGAGATTTTATAATTTACGTGTTACTTAAGAAACCGAATACCTAACTAAGGCAGCTTATTAGATTTTTGAACTTTATTTAGTAGAGTGACCTCTGGTGGCATTAATAATATAAATTGGTTTTGAATTATTATTCAGGGTAGCTTGAATAGACAGACAGGTGGCGAATTTATTACAAAGTAAATCCCTCATGACCTACTGTTTTTCTTTTCTAGTGAAGTTCTTCAAAGCACCATCCTATCACTTTTGACTCGAATGAACTAGTCACTGTCTCCCGAGCTGAGCTATGACATCACATAGAAGTTTAATTTTCTTTTTGTTTAATTTGACCTTGAGCAATCTGCATCATAAAAAGGCAGTATGATATCCAGTTCTAAACTTTACACATCTTGTAACTACTCCACCCAGAATGATTCCCAAGAGACCTCGCAAAAGTTAAAAAAAAAAGAAATTGGTCAAATTTTCCACCTCTAACTTTATTCCCCCAGATATCTTGGAATCTCTTTCTTCCTATCAGTCAGTGCCTCTCACACTTTGCGTGCACCCAATGGACAACCCTATGCATGGGGGAGAAACTTGCAATAATAAATCCCAAACATCATCCTCTTTGGCTGGATCCCCTGCTCTAATGCTAACACAATGCCTGGCACATAGTTGGCGGTCATGTGGTGTTAGTTGTTTGAACTACTAACTCAATGAATTAATGAAGCGAACAACCATCCAATACATAGACAACAGAGTTCGCCTTTGACTTTCATTTGTTTGGAGTTCAATTCAGGGCCAGAGGACCAGTTGGAAAAAGTATTGTATAGAGATATAGTAGCAAATGATTAGTGATTTACATTTTCTGGAAACGTATCTTACTCTAACTTTCTGTAAACATCAACTTAAAAGAACGCTTAACTAGAAAGTTCAGGTTCTCATTGGCAAAATCAAGAGGGAGGCAGTGTGGAGAGGTGACTGCATACGTTTTTTTACCTCCTTTTCAACATCCTAGAGTGTAAAATATGGGTTAGATTTCCACTCAACCAATGGGAATTTCAGATTTCTCAAACTATACCCTCTCTATTTCCTCTTTATACTTTCATCTGCAGATACAGAGTTCATTGGAGAGCATAAAATGAGCACCACCTTAGGTAGAGGATGGACAGGACAAGGGAAGCTACTGAGAGCCTTCATTTTTTTTTTTTAATTAATTAATTTATTCATTTTTGCTGTGTTGGGTCTTCGTTTCTGTGCGAGGGCTTTCTCTAGTTGCGGCAAGCGGGGGCCACTCTTCATCGCAGTGCGCGGGCCTCTCACTATCGTGGCCTCTCTTGTTGCGGAGCACAGGCTCCAGACGCGCAGGCTCAGTAGTTGTGGCCCACGGGCCCAGTTGCTCCGCGGCATGTGGGATCTTCCCAGACCAGGGCTCGAACCCGTGTCCCCTGCATTGGCAGGCAGATTCTCCACCACTGCGCCACCAGGGAAGCCCGAGAGCCTTCTTTTGATGTAATGATTTCTTAGTCTATGCACCAGTACCCAGGAGTTTATCTGTCCTAGAATTTCAAAGTAGTAATTATAGTGGGACAAAACAATATTCATATGCATTTCAAAGTTTTAAAGCACACTTAGAATACATCCATGCCCATTATTTGGTCACTGTGAGATTAATGTGCAGCCAAAAACATCCTTGGCATTTGAGTGTTGTGGAGTGTCAAATACTTTTCTCAGGTTGAGACATCAGAAGGCCCACATCCCCATGGGAGACTTCAAGAAGGGGAGCCACTGTCCCTAAGCTTCTCAGTAGAAGGACTGGTGATGGTTAGTGCTTTCGATGAGCAGCAAAATGGAGGTCACCAGAGGCAACTCCATAAGCTGTGGTGGAACACGGAGTGCTGGGCCAAGGCTTGTGAGCCATGGGCTTCAGCAGAAGCTAAGAGTCTCATTGTAGAACTCTCACATAGAATCAGACTGTTTTGAGCAAGAATTAGGGTAGTAACATGAGCTTCTTGCTTTAGTCCCCTCCCTGTTGTAAAACTTGTTTGATTTCAAGGAGGGATACAACAGCTACTGCTGTTCTATGGGTAACCAGGGTGAGCACTGTACATTATCTGTCAATTACTATGAACTATTTGAGAATTGTTGAGTTACTTGAACTTGAAAAAAAATTAGAACAAAAGGCCTTCCTTGGGATAATCTGGAGGACACTGCATAGAGCAGAAATGGAAAATTGGGATGGAGTGAGGGCTTTCCTAAGTACAATAGAGTGCTCACAAAAGAACTGGAGCATTTTTATAAATATGGGCACAGTAGATTAGTGTGCCTTCTTTGGCTTCATTATGGAAGTGTGATAGAAAACTCCTGTGGGAGTGAAAGACAGTAGTGACCTAAAGGAGTTACTGACAAGATGACAGCTGCTCAGGGAAGCTGCCTTAGAAGGTGTCCAGTCAGGACCAAATCTGGAAAAGGACTGATGGAAGTTATTCAGCATGCTGAATGGACATGGCTTGGTGGTAGATTGGATAATGAGAGCAAAAGATAGAGTGGTGTAAAACATCATTCAAAGTCAAGGAATCTGACTCTTGTCAGTTACAGAGAGAGAGAGACAAATACGAGGGGAAGTATGAGAAGGAGGAAAAGAAGAAGACATTTTAAATGATTATTTTCAGTTTCTTTGTTATTTCTTCTGCTTTGGAGTCTTGGGGAAGAGATGGTCCCACGTAGAGGATCCTGACTGAGGCAGAGGGTATTGAGGCTGCTCTGCCCCCCCCCGCCCCCATTCAACGGACGGCTTAACATTAGTTATGGGTATGGGATATGAGATGCAGATGCTGAACTGCTAAATCTACTCTCCCTCCCCAGGCCTCCCAAATCACAGCTCTAATAGATTCTGTGCTTTCCACATCACAGGAAACCTCTTCCACCTCCTTTCTAGTTTTCCTGGCTTGCCTTCATCATAATTACCTAGAGAAAGCACCCCTCCTTCTCCTTGTGTTCTGATGTTAGTGCTACTTTATGGATTGCTCGCCTAATGACGACCCTCACTTTCGATTCTGTCCATTGATCAATGCCAAGCATAGGAACAATTGTGACTTGAAAAGAGTGTTCTTTTTAGAAACTGCATCTTGCCTTCTGGCTATATGTCTCTAATTCTCTACTCCATCACCAGGTCATTTTCTCCAGCTTCTGCCTCATCCTAGAGAGCTTGTGTTGTTTGTAATAGTTAACAACCTACTATGTATAACAATAGGTATAGGACTCCCTGATGTGTACTCTGCCTATGTTATCTCAATTAATCTTCATGGGTATCCTGAAAAGTAGATATTATTACTTACTTTTGTAGATGACAAAACTGAGTCTCCCAAATATTAAATAAAATAACTCATATAAGGCAGGAAATAAATAACAGAGCCAGGACTTAGAGTGGGGTCTGTTTGAATTTGAGATTTGCCTTTTTCCAGTGTGCTACAGCAAAATGTGGATGGGGAGAGGTGTTAGGAGATAGCTTCCTGCCTGTCGCTACCTGTCCTGTTTGCCAGGCTGAACCATGAGACCTCATATCTCAGGCTCAGTATGGTTATATCATCCAGCTTAACTTAAAAGTTACTAAGAGATAGCTAAAGCTTGATATTCTTTAAGAAGAAAGTGAGAGAAGAGTAGGTACAACTAGAATACTAGAAACATGGATTGGAGATTTGTCTGTATGCAGATTGTATTAGATTCCTATTGCTGCTGTAACAAATGACCACAAGCTTAGTGGCTTAAAGCAACACAAATTTGTCATCTTACAGTTCAGAATGTCAGAAATGTGACATGGGTCTCATTGGGATAAAATCACAGTGTCCACAGGGCTGAATTCCTTTCTGGAAACTCTAGGGGAAACTCAGTTCCCTTGCCTTTTCCAGCTTTAGAGGCTGCCCACATTCCTTGGCTTATGGCCCCCCTTCTCTGTCTTCAAAGCCAGCAACATCTCATCTCCCTTCTCCCTTCATGGTATCTATTGCTGACCACAGCGAGAATGAGTCTTTGCTTTTAAGGACTGATGTGATTAGAATGAGCCCACCAGGATAATCTCCCGACTTAAAGTCCATAACCTTCATCACATCTGCAAAGACCCTTTTCCCATGTGAGGTAACATAGTCACAGGTTCTATGGGTTAAGATGTGTACATATTTGGGAGGCCATCATCTGCTTTCTGCAAAGATGTTTTCTGAACCAGTGAGAGCATGTGAGAGTCTCATATGCAGTATCCACAAGAGCCATTTTGATACACAACACAGCCACCCAAATGACAAAGAAGTCCTCTGAGGCAGTGTAGACAGTGATACTCTATCTTAAATTCTACAGAACTATAGATTTTACCCCTATGGGGGCAATGGTGTCTTCCCTCAAAGTGACAGTGACTCGCACACCTTGCTAGATAATGCTACACACTCCAGTTCAGCTCATCTAGCCATTAGAAGCAGAACTTGTTTAATTAAATGAATCAAAGGGATTTCTGTCATTTTCTGTTGTTCTTTCCGTAGACACCTGATTTTGTGATAATTTGAAATCTAGACCTTTTTCTAAGTTACTAAAGTTGACATTTTTTCTTCCTTGCCAATTTTTCCCCATTTGGGCAACCATAGGCTAGAAGAAGAACACATGCCATGCATTGAATCTTCTACTAGCTGGATCTGTAAGAGAATGAGTGTTGGTAGTGTCTTCTAACACGTTCTCAGATTCACGGGTTATCTGTTTGACCTGGTCATTCATGATATTAATTTAGCATATCCTAAATATCATCAGAGCAGAACATAAGGAATGTTATGTCAGGTAGCTTTTCAGCTACCCATAAATATAAAGCCTATAAATACCCTGCCTTATATAAGAAGGAAATTTGTACCAAATGCTAGGTTATCCATCATCAGCAAGCACCTAGCATGTCTTGTCTGCAAATTATTCTTCACCATTTCTTTTTCTAACTAATTGTCATTCAGCTAACAAGTTCTCCCTTTTGCCTCAGTGAACTGCTTTTCCAAGATTGACCCCCATGTGCCTACACAGGGAAGAGCCCAGCGTTATTTCAGACATTCAGACTAGGTCAGAATGGATTCAGGGCCTTTATCACAAAAGACTCATCTCAGCTGGATATCACTATCAAAAGCACACTTCTAGCTCTACCCCATATTGGCCAAGATAACAGTTTCTAATTTAAAATAAAAGGTGGAAGAAAGGATGGAAGAGTAACAATATGGAACATAAGCAGCATGTGTACTTATTTCTGCTTCCTTTCTCTTTTCTCACTAATTAAGACAGATAACAGAGCCCTTTGGTCATAACACCCATCTTTGCAGGAAGTTGTCTTTGATGATGCAGTGTCACTGGTGGGGATGTGAGCAGTGATGAGCTGGAGGACTTAGGAAGGCAAAAGGATCTCAAACCATGTGAATGAACCTTAGTAGCAACCCAGTAACTGACATCATATACCAAAGAGTACCCTTTAGATAGGCTCTCTCTATTTATACAGTATGTAAATAGACACCAGCTGATTCTGCTTCAGCATCTGTGGTCACCAGCTAGTATGTACTGCATTTTCATTGGTGTGGTTCAACTTGGTCCTCAGGTGGTGTGCCTGAATGTCTGCCATTGGTGGGCTCCAGTGGTGATGTTTCTAGAGCCTGGGTTGTTTTCCTGTCAGTTTAGTATTAATCAGGATAGCAGTGCCAAAAATGGATCCATTCCCTGTCTCTCCTATGATACAATGTCTCTTTTTCACAAATCAGTGTGGATCAAGGTAGAGGTAGATGTTGAGAGGTACTAATCAGTGCCTTTCTAGCCTGCCCTTTATGTTATGGTAGTCTTTTATGTTAGGGTCATCTTCCTATATACTATGAACCAAACATCTCATAAAAGCAATGTACAAATTCTAGCCCTAAAAGGTTATTGCTCTGAACCACAGTTTTCCTCCACCCATTAATTTGCTTCCAGTTGAATGTGTGTTTTTTTTTTGTTTTTTTGTTTTTTATTTATTTATTTATTTATTTATTTTTTGACTGTGTTGGGTCTTCATTTCTGTGCGAGGGCTTTCTCTAGTTGCGGCGAGCGGGGGCCACTCTTCATCGCGGTGCGCGGGCCTCTCACTATCGCGGCCTCTCTTGTTGCGGAGCACAGGCTCCAGACGCGCAGGCTCAGTAGTTGTGGCTCACGGGCCTAGTTGTGGCTCCGCAGCATGTGGGATCTTCCCAGACCAGGGCTCGAACCCGTGTCCCCTGCATTGGCAGGCAGATTCTCAACCACTGCGCCACCAGGGAAGCCCGAGTTGAATGTGTTTTGAATCGTCTCCATATCCCAGGTTCCTGGCACTCATATTCCCCTTTGGATTTCCTCAGTTGAATAGATTCTTTGGAATTACCCTTTAGCTGGTAAACCCTTGGTTATCTGTCTGAGTGTCTTATTACCTAGGTGACCATTTCCTATTCTAAACCCCTACCCAAGTGGAATTCCACTCCTACCCAGGCCACCCATATACCCACCCTCTCCCTGCCATTTTCAATAAGACAATTAGGTGTTTCATTAATGTTTATTGTTTTGTGGGAAAAGATATGTTCTAAGATGGTTTAAATCTCTTCTTCAAAATGAGAAGTGTGTCATTTCATTTCCAAGACATTGACCTTCCCACCCTCTTCTCTTCAGCTACCCGACATGATAATATGGAACTTCTAAATTTTCTTCCACAAGTTCATGCTTTATTATTCCATTATCAGGATGATATCAAATTATATTACCACTCCTGGGATCCTTGAAGTGATGTCTTTGAGAAATTACAGTGCCAACAGAAATTATAAAATAAAGGTACTTACGTAAGAGGAATGATCACTTGCCAAGCATTTATGGATTCAGGTCAAAAGTTTTACCTCTCACTTTCACTAAACAGTGGGTTCCATTGTTTCATTCACAATAGGCTATTGGTACACTTTGGGAAAACCATTTTGCAAAGACTCTTCCAGCAACATGAACCGTGAAAGAGATCCTGAAATAGCTGCTAGGAGTATCTTATGGATACAAATATCTACCCTCCAAAAATCTCACTTTAGCATTTATCTTTGACTTAGGGTGATCAGTTTTAAATATAACTGGCTCTTTTGACAAAGTAGATTCCTTTCAGTTTTTTCTTTCTCTTAAAGAGAATACCATTTTAAGGGCTTTTTGTTTGTTTGTTTGTTTTTGTAAAATTGGTGTAATGGCTACAACACTTACCTATTTCCCTAACATACACATACACACACAGATTTTAAATTCCCAGTTCTTAAAAATATTCCCTGGTCAAATGCTTGTTTATATGGTATTACTGCTATGTATATACTGCCTCCCAGTGGCGTGAATCACTTCTTTTATTGTCCCCTCAAAGTGAATTTTAGAAATCCATCTATGATAGAATCATTATTTCATAATGGTTAAATATTCAGAAAACTGATGATTTCAGAATTGTAGGCAAGTTGCCTTGGAAAAGCATACGTTGAAGGGAACTGTACAGATTTTAAAGCACTACAACCTTAGTCAACAAATGATCTGAGGAACCTCCTTCATCAGCTTCCCCTGAGGTTCTTGTTACCAAAGTTCACTTCCAAGCCTGCTACAGACGTACCAAAAAAACATCTTTGAGAAGGAGGCCAGGAAAGGGAATCTGCCCTGATGATTTTCATGCACACTAAAGTTGGAGAACCACTGTCCCTCACAGACATTAGAAATTCAATTTGGGACAGCCTAGAATTCTATAAGAGGCATACACAACATGCTGTCTAAAATAACCCCATGTTTACAATCCTGAACCAAAATCTGTAAATTTCAGTTGTTTAGTTCCCCCTAAATCTCTTATCCCTAGAAAAGGGGCAAGAAGGGATAGTGGGAAAAGCATTGAAGCAAATGTGTGGCGACCAGATAGCATGAGTATGATCTGACATTAGCTCAAGGGAGAGGGGAATGGTAGAGAAAGCAGATCCTGTACAACTCCAGTTTAGAGCTGGTTCTGCCCTCTTTGGCTGTGTGACCGTGTGACTTAGACAAGTTAAATGACTCGGATGGTCAAAATGTGAATGATAATATATATCATCGTATTGCTGTGAACGTTAAATGAGAATAGTAGACATGTAGTAGGTCCCCACATGTTAGTTACCTTTCTTCTTTTTTGCTGTCACTTCTACTCAAAAGGGAGACTTTAAAGCTTTGAGGGAGATCTGATGGCAGAATCTAAATTTCCTTTAGGCCGTGTCTTTAAGCCACATAGAGATATAGTTTGTTTGCCAAAAAACGTAGTCTTCTGTACAATTCAGGAAATGAACACCACAATGCTTTATCCATTAGCAGCAACAGTACTCTAGTATTTGGTGACCTCTGGTGGGGCTCCTCTTAAGCCTTCCCAAGGATCCAGTCTCATAAATGAAAAGGACTATACCTACAGAGTAAGCTGCACAGAGCAGAGTCTCCGAGGAGGAGAAATAGGGTTGTAGGATCCTATAGTCCTTACTTTTACTTTCAGGGAAGAGAAAATAGTAGGAGAGAAGAGTGAACAGCCCTGGAAAATGGCAGCAAAGGAGAGTAAATAGGATACAACAGACTAATAAAATGAATAGAGTGCAGAGAACCTGAATAGGCTGACAACTCATGATAAATGGTCTTCATATTTTGACCCCTGATTCCTAAATCAGAATCCTCCACTAACAAACTACTAAATGGATCAGCCCAAATATGCCTTAGCACCCTCTGCACAGTACAATGTACTAGACAGAGTGACCCAGAAATAAACAAGGCCCATCTTTGCCTTCTAGTATTTTGCCAAATAGCAGGAAACCTCAACAAATTTGGCACAGGAAATAGGTAGCTAATCAGAAAAAATTAAGCTTGTATCAGTGTACTTAAGCTAAGAAGAAAAGCCTCATACTTCTTATTAAAAATAAGTGTAGTTTAATTGCTCAAAGAGATCCCAGTGCACAGATTATCACAGTAAATAAATGCACACCCATCTCTTCTGCAAATCACAGAGCAACCTGCTCCCTGCACCTCAGATGCCTTTCCAAGTCATCACAGAGGGAGACTTTTAATCATTTCGACAACCAGAGCACCAGCTTTGTTCTCAAATAATGCTGGAAGGTTTCTAACATCTGTGCTATCTATAGTGCTGTACTTTTTTGGCTTTACATAGTCAGGGTTTCATTTTGTTTGTTTGTTGTTTGGTTGGTGTCATCAGAGTCCACAAATGAAAGAGGCCTGCAAATCAATGCGACAGGCACAACTATGCATATATTCTCCTCTTTGAATTTCTATTTGCTTGATTGGGACTACGCAGTGGCTGGAGGTGTTGTCTGCAACTACCTTTCATCCTTAATTTGGGCAAAATGAGTGAAGATTGATTCTTATACGTGCTTTTTTTAAACTGAGGATCTGCAGTTAGCCCTGGCTATACTGCTAACATCATGGAACCACTTGGTGAGCAGGATTGCTGAAGGATCAGTATCCCATCTTGTTTATCCCTAGGAAAGGTGACAAATTATGGACAAATTAGCATCAATATGAACTATTCTGTAGAAGGGTCAAAATACAAATACAAAAACCACAGAAGTGAATCCTTTTAATCACTGCAGTTTCAATAACATTCTACGGAAAAGAGTAATTAACAAATTATTATGGTAACCTAGAAACAGGACATAATCACTATGTAATCACTAAGACATTAGATACTGATAAACAGGTGTTTACATATTCACACACACATATTCTCATATTCTTATCTCAGAAATCAGATTCATTAACCCATAAAATGAGTAAGATATAAGCTAATTGGCAAGTTCTTGCAGTGATAAATGTCTAATGTGAGTCCAAGTTAGCTCTGATTTTCAAAATTTTTTAAACAGAAGTCAAAACTGTTTTAACAATTTATAAATAAATTTCTACACCTTAGAGTTTGGCTTAAGGCTTAGACCAGAACCATCATGGAAAAGCACAAATGTCTAGTGCTAAATAATTTTGACTTATATTGGAATGACAGATCCAAGAAGACAGGCATTTTTGTCTATTTTTGACCACCAGTGTATCCACAGTGCCTAGAAGAGTACCTGGCACATTGTGAGCTATTAGTGAATTTTCATGAAATAACCAAATGGACAAAACTTAGATGTTCCATTACACTTCCTCTGTCAGAATTACTATCATCAGTCAAAACCAGGTAATAGGCATGGAAATTTTTCTGGGGAAGTAATAACCATAGGAAGATACGGTACTGAAAGCTAGCTCAAGGAAGGCATGGATCAAGGTGTCTCATGGCTGCCCTATCTCATAATGGGCTCTATACAACCCTAAGCTCAAACTAACTAGAAAATTAGGACAGCCATTTCTCTGTCATTTGCTGCTGTTTCTAGCAGCTTTCACACTCTGTTGCCTTCTAGACATAACTCAGGGAGCTCTCCTTCCCATTTTTCCTGCCCTTTGCTTTCTTTATTAGGAACTATTTACCCTTCAATTCTCCTCTACTATGTTTTTTTCCCTCTACTATGTTTATTTGCATTTAAGAGGATTATGTTTGTTGTTCTTGTAACTTCATTTTTGCAACTGATACAAGAACAGAATTGGAAGCATTGAGATGAACAAAAATGGGGCAAATTGTCTGAATCCACCCTTTCTTTCCCAGTCCATTCTTAAGCTTTTCAGGTTCTTAATGAGGATGTAGGAAATTTCAGATGACTTTGTGACCATGAAAAGAACTTTGAAATAACCATCCATGGTTTTGTGTTATCTCCAATCATAATCCTTTTTATTAGCTAAATAATGAGGGAAAATATTTTTCTTTTCTTTCAGAATGAAAGGCAACTGTGTTGTTTTTCTGAAACTTTCTAGAATTTCACATCTCAGAAATGGCATTAAAATGTATCCATTACAG
Source organism: Eschrichtius robustus (assembly GCF_028021215.1). Taxonomy (NCBI): domain Eukaryota; kingdom Metazoa; phylum Chordata; class Mammalia; order Artiodactyla; family Eschrichtiidae; genus Eschrichtius; species Eschrichtius robustus. The sequence goes on from NC_090845.1 coordinate 27,976,215, forward strand.
AGGAGGACTTTTGTTTGTCTTTTTGGTATTATATCAGTGCTTTGATTTAATGTTTAAAGTGTCATATTGTATCTCATATACAGTTAAACATACACTTACCATTTGACCCAGCGTTCTCACTCCAGAATACTTATCATAGAAAAATGAAAACTTAAGTTTACACAAAAAGCTGTGCACAAACATTTATAGAAGTGTTACTCGTAATAACCCTAAACTGGAAAGAGCCTAAATTGCCTGCTTTGGGTGATTGGATAAATAACAGTGGTATATCCATATAATAGAATACTATACAACTGTAAAAAAAGAACAAACTGGGACTTCCCTGGTGGCACAGTGGTTAAGAATCTGCTTGCCAACGCAGGGGACATGGGTTCTATCCCTGGTCTGGGAAGATCCCACATGCCGCGGAACAGCTAAGCCCGTGCGCCACAACTACTGAGCCTGTGCTCTAGAGCCTGTGAGCCACAACTCCTGAAGCCCACACGCCTAGAGCCCATGCTCCACAACAAGAGAAGCCACTGCAATGAGAAGCCCGTGCACCGCAACGAAGAGTAGCCCCCGCTTGCCGCAACTAGAGAAAGCCCACGTGCAGCAACGAAGACCCAATGCAGCCAAAAATTAAAAAATAAATTTAAAAAAAAACTACTGATATGAAAAATAACTTGGATGGATATCAAAGACATACTGAGTGAAAGAATCCAGTCTCAAAAGATCACATACTGGGGACTTCCCTGGTGGTCCAGTGGTTAAGACGCTGCACTTCCACTGCAGGGGGCACAGGTTCAGTCCCTGGTTGGGGAAGTTCCTCATGCTTCGAGGTGCAGCCAAAAAAAAAAAAAAAAAACATCAAAAGATCACATACTGTATGCTTCCATTTATATGACATTCTAGAACAGAACAGAACAGAGTGGTTGCCTGGCATTAGGAGTAGAGGAAGAGTGGCATTCTGAAAGGATAGTACAAGGGAGATTTTGGGGGTGATGGAGCTGTTCTGTAGCCTAATTGTGGTGGTGGTTACATGTGTCTGCATCTATGCTAACACATATAGAACTGTACACCAAAAGAAAACAAGTCAATTTCACTATATGAGAATTTTAAAAGTAAAAGTTTAAAAATTAAAAACATCATAATGTTCCTTATGAATCTATACCCACAGAGAGATGCCTAGAAGGGTATTCACCAAAATGATATCATCTGTATGAAGGGACTTCAGAATAAGAATATATTTTGTTTGTTATTTGAAAATAGCTATTTCTCTTTCTAAAATATTGTAAAGTAGGTTTATTTTTATTTAGAAATTGTCAAGGTGCTTTTTTGTTTAAGTCATTCTCTTATAGCTTCTGGTTAATACAAAGACCCAAATCACTAATAATTATTTTTATACAGTATTTTTCTGGTAACATTAATACTATTTGTATATGGTGAGTGTTATATTACTTCCTGCCAAGCTTGGAAACAAAGATGACGAGTGCCGTAAGTGTTAGAAATATATAAAATTAATAGTTTCATGCCTAAGAGCCTCTCTTTGCACATGAGATTAGTACACCATTCTTAGTTTCATTTTGTAGTGTAATTTGCCTCTTCAAAGAGCTCACTTTATTCCATTCAGTTGTAAAGCTGGAAGATTGCTATGCCTGTAATAAATTTAGAAAATTAAGTTATTACTACAGTGAAATTTTCAAAACACCATCCACTCAAAAGTATTTTAGCCATACTTTTCATAACAGAGTGAATAGAAAGACAGGTACTATTAATATTTCTCTTTCTTCCCTGAATTCATCCTCTAAGGCCTTAAAAATGAGAGCATGAGATGATACCACATATGAACACATGTGTGCACATATAAAAGAAAGATGAACAATTACATACCTTTGTAGCCATATCTTTTTGCTCTATACTTTAATTTCAAAATATAGTTACCTTTTCTTATGTTAGAATCTCAGCAAAATAAAATTAAATATCCTATATAATTAATACTTCCCTTTATCCCAGATTAGGTTTCTTCTTGTGTTTTGCATATAATGTGATACAAGGTTGCTGGGTTTTTTTTCATTGAGATAAATTAAAAGAAATCTTTAAGGCTTCCCTGGTGGCGCAGTGGTTGAGAATCTGCCTGCCAATGCAGGGGACACGGGTTCGGGCCCTGGTCTGGGAAGATCCCACATGCCGCGGAGCAACTAGGCCCGTGAGCCACAACTACTGAGCCTGCGCGTCTGGAGCCTGTGCTCCGCAACAAGAGAGGCCGCGATGGTGAGAGGCCCGCGCACCGCGATGAAGAGTGGCCCCCGCTTGCCGCAACTAGAGAAAGCCCTCGCACAGAAACGAAGACCCAACACAGCCAAAAGAAAAAAAAAAAAAAAGAAATCTTTAAAATGATCATGAAGCATGGTCTCTAGAAAAACTATGCAATTGCAATATGCAACTCATACTAAAGAAGAATAATTAAATGAGGTATTCAAGTGGATACTGAGAGGTGAATGAATTGTTATGTTCATTTTATGACAACATCTAAATTTTTCATGTTTCCATTATATGTCAAAAGTTAAGCTTTAACTGGAATAAAAAATTTCCTTTCTTGGTAAACTCAGTTGATTTAGCAGTTTTATGCATGAACTGAAGCTTTCAATCAACATGTTTTTCTGTCAAATTTCCCTTTTTATGGGAAATTCTGTGCCTGATTCTTTTTTCTTTAAACATCATTGAAAAGAATAATAAAAGAGCACCAAATGTCTCTTTTGGTTGAAAGAGTTTTTAAGGAGACACCACAATAACACTTTACGTCCTTGTTTGGGAGTTACCTTTATAAAAAGGGTAATTTTATACTGGAATCTACTATTAAAATTGTGTGACTAATGTCTCACTATGAATCAAGGTAACAAACAAGGTCATTGTATATGGCAGAGCTGAGGGATGCTTGTTAACAACCATTCAAAAATAGATATTTGTGGGACTTCCCTGGTGGTCCAGTGGTTAAGACTCCATGCTCCCAATGCAGGGGGCATGGGTTCAATCCCTGGTGGAGGAACTAAGATCCCACATGCTGTGCGGCCAAAAAAAGAAATAGATATTTGCATGAGTTTTGGGCTAATTTCCCCTATTTTCACATGCAAGATCGCCTTCATTTCTTTCTTCTCAAGGCATTGCCTTGCACCTACCCTTGGTCCTCCATACATCTGAGCTCGCCTCTTCTCACAGACTGTGATACCCTCCACAGTCAATGGCCTGTGAATCTGGAGGGTTTCTTGAGGCACTTCCAAAATTCAATTCCTTCGTTGAGTTTTTATGACAGCTCACAGCCTAAGGCAAAACAAAAGTGAGGGTTAATTGATCATAAACAGGGCTGAGACCACCCAGAGAAGCTGTCAAGGGCCAGGCGACTGAATTGATTGAATTTCCAAAGTCATAGAGGATGTGTGTAGCCAGAGGGAGGAGGCTGCCTTATTTTGGAGTCATCAGCTGAGGGCTAAGGAAAGAATATTCTGGGAATTCTACTCTGTCAAGACACAGGTTGGGGTTTTAGAAGAAAATAAGAACACTGAATTTACCATAACAAGACTTTCAGCAGTTGCTTTTGCTTTTTGCTAAAATTCTTGCTATTCCTTTTCTTTGATTCTGTTCCATTCTCATTCTTTTTTTTTTAATTAATTAATTAATTTTTATTTTTGGCTGTGTTGGGTCTTCGTTTCTGTGTGAGGGCTTTCTCTAGTTGCAGCAAGCGGGGGCCACTCTTCATCGCGGTGCGCGGCCCTCTATCGCGGCCTCTCTTGTTGCGGAGCACAGGCTCCAGACGCGCAGGCTCAGTAGTTGTGGCTCACGGGCCTAGTTGCTCCGCGGCATGTGGGATCTTCCCAGACCAGGGCTCGAACCCGTATCCCCTGCATTGGCAGGCAGATTCTCAACCACTGCGCCACCAGGGAAGCCCCCCATTCTCATTCTTGACCTTCAGAAATCTCTGGTCCGTATTATTAGAGACTTAGTAATATTTATTGGTCAGAATATAACATTTGAATAATTTATTCTTTTTTATATATGCAAAGCAGTGATTGGCTAGGAAGAGGTCTAGGTTCAAATATCTGCCCTGGCACCAGCTCCTCAGTGACTCGGTCAAGTAATCCAAATCTCAGATATCCCAGCCCTGAAATACCTACATACTATACTGTGAGAGATAAGTGATTCCATAGAGGGGAACCCTTACAAAAGTTATATGTGCTCTACTAATATATAATATCTATAGGTAGTAGAACTGGTGATAGGTTGTTTCATTTATATAGCATTGATTACAGTTGGACTTAATTTTTTCTCTAAGCAGTTGAAGTTGCTTACCAAACAATCTGTCTGTGTTCACTACATTTCTTTGAAGCTGAATAATAAAATGTTGCTAAGTATATCTAGGGTCATCCTGTTGTTCTCAACACAAGTTTTCTCTGCACTGTGACACTTATATTACTTCTGCATACATGGTGACCTTCAGACATTTTGGGGAGGTATTGCATGTGGTAATTAAGATCGTAAGTTTGGGAGCTAGTCCTAGATTCAAATTTGGGATCTACTACTTTCTAGCTTGTAATATTGGGCAATTTATTTAACTCCGCTGAGGTTCAATTACTGTTCTTCCATAAACTCGGATAGTACTAGTACTTACATCGAGGGTCAACAAATGTTTTCTTTAACAGACCGGATAGTAAATATTTTAGGCTTTACAGACCATATCATATATAGTGTCTTTCACAACTACTCAACTCTGTCTTTGTGGTGCAAAAGTAGACCTAGACAGTATGTAAATGAGTGGGCATGGCTCCAATAAAACTCTATTTACAAAAAACAGGCAGCAAGCCGGATTTAGCCCACTGACCCTAGATTGCTAACCACTGACCTGCATTAATGCTTGGCACAGTTCTAAACATTAATTTTAATTAATGTAAATTAGATTATATTAATTCTGTGACATAAATTTAAACTTTTACCATTATTCAAGAATATGTCACAATTATATGGGGCTATGAATACTATATTAATCACAGACTATTTTACATCAGAAACTAAAATCACTAGATCCTGAAGGAAAATACCGTGGTTTGAAGATTTACATTTGTGGAGGATTCTGCAGTAGAATCTTCTGATCTGATGAAAGGGAAATAATAATCATTGAACATTTTTCAGTGCTTTCAAATCAACTAAATAGGCAGGGGATGCTAGAATATTGAAACAAAAGTCCGTTAGATGAAATTTTCAGTAAGATAGGACCACATATTTATTCATTCTTCAGTCCTTTGACTGTCATTTCCTTCCTAAATGTTGCTAAACATATGCACCTAGTGGAAGCCTAATGTGCTGAACTTGTACCATTACAGTCCTGTTCCTTGTCTTCCTAATATAATGAAGCTGATTATATTCCTTGTTTTATAATGTTCATCCTGTTAGGATAGAGAAATTCATTGGCTACCAAGCACAGCCTTACGTTCATGTTCTTATCATTAGCCCTGCTCCAGCTATGGACCTATCAGCATTTTCAGCCTAAATGCTGCTTTCAGGGCTTTGCAATTCAGTCATAAAAATTAGCTGCAGGCAGAAACTTGACATATAAAGTCCAGACCCAAGAGAAAAATGTTATTACATTTTTAACAGGAAGAGGGAAGTACATTTGGCCGTTATAAGAAGCATAAAATTCATTGTAGGGGACTTGCTCTGGATCCTTTGCTGTCCTGGCGTAATTTAAGATTGCATTTTTACTGCTTCCTCTGTTTTCCATATATCCATGGAGGAACCCTATGGACTTCCAGTGTTACACAACTTTACAACAAGTGCCCTTAAGGCTATTGTCCTATTTAAGATTGAACCAAAGCAGCTTTTTGAGTACCATTTGTCACTGGGAAAAGGAAATTTCAGCCTCTTACTATAGCCTTCTGTGAATTCAAAATTTGAATCATTCTTCTGCCATAATATAACAACACAGAGTATGACCTGCATCAAACTTCATGTTTTATGCTTGAGCTTTAGAACTGGCTTGTGTGTGCAAAGACATTTCTTTGATGCAAGATTGAATTAAGGAAGCTTAATTAACATTTTCTAATTAAATACTGCATGGTGAACTCAATCACATTGTATTCTGCAACTTTGATGAGATTACACTCTCCTTATTTAAATAAACAAGATGGGATATAGGATTGAGAGCTTGGACGATAACCATTCCTTCCCTTCCTCAGCTGTCACCCGTTTTTCAGAAACATTTTTAGCCACTCATCTAATTGCAGGAATTTGGTAGAAATGCATTTCTCAGAAATGCTTAAGGATATTAAAAATGCTTAAGGATATTTCTCAGAAATGCTTAAGGATACCTAATCTCGTGATTGAGAGGAGTAGTATTCTACCCATTTAATACCTAATTCAAAGTTATTCTATTCATTGGCGATAAAGCCTATTTTTTCTTCCCTTTTAACTTATTTTCTATATGGAATATGTGATATATAATATGTATCATGTAATGCATAATATGTGATTTCCAGTGACCCCCATGTTGTTCAGTTTAATGGCCAATGTACCATCCTCATGTCACGTGGTCTGAGAATAGCACTCATCCCCCTCCTCCATGAAACACCTTTTCCTCTGGCTTCCAGGACACCACAACCTCTGGATTTCTCTCCTGCCTTTCTGGTCACTCTCTCTCTTACTTTCCTTTGATGGTTACTCCTGTTCCCCTGGCTTCCTAATATTGCAAAGCCCAGGTCTTCTCCTCCACTCTCATTCTATGCATGATGTCATTCCATCTGTATGCCCCTGACTCCTAAGTGTATACACTCAGCCCTGACATTTCTTTAAAGTTGCATGTCTAACCATCTACCCATCTCCACTGGAATAGATACCCCAAACACCACATCTACAAAAATGAGCTCCTGGTCTTTCCCTACAGACCTGCATCACACATAGCCTCCTCTGTCTCAAGGACGGAAACCCCAGTCCTCAGTCGCTCAGGCCAAAAATCTTTGGAATCATCCTTGACCTTTCTTTCTCTCACTCTTCACACCCAACCTGTCAGGGACTTCTGATGACTCTAACTTTAAAATTATCCATAATCTGATGACTTCTCCCTTCCTCAGCTGTTACTATCCTAGTCCGAGGCACTTCTCGTTACTCATCGACTCAAAAGCTCCCCATTTCACATTGTGAGCCACAGCCCTTACAATGGCTTACAAGGCCCTACCCAGGTGAACTCTCCACCACCTGTATGACCACATCTCTACCTGTCTCTGTCTTCCTTATTCCACACCAGCCCCTTGGCCTCCTTCCTGTTTCTCTAACAACCTAGGCACTCATCCTTCTTAGGGCTTTGTACTCACTGCTCCTCTGCCTTCAGTGCCCCTCCGTAACATATCCAGCTGGCTAGCTCCTTCACCTCCTTCAAGTCTTTTCTCAAATGTCAACATTTCAGTACGTCCTATTTTGATCACTTATTTAAAATTGTAGACCCACCCTACTGCCAGCATTCCTGGGTTCTACTTTTTCTCCTTTCCCGTACATCTAATCACCTTTGAATATACTGTATAATTTTTGTCCATTCCCTATCATCCTGCACTAGGACACAAGTCCCACGGGAGCTAAAAGTGTTTCTTTGTTCTTTTACATATCCCAAGCACCAAGAGTAGTGCCTAGCACATAGAAACAACTCAATAAATATCTAAACTACTAAATGCATACATAATCATTGAAAAAAATCATAATATTTAACAATAAAAATTCAAGCATTCACAACAGATAGTAACAATGCCAAATGATTTGTTAAACATTTTTAATTTAGGGGAGTGATTTTTTTACAAATAATATTTTTTAAAAATTATTCTTATTAACATTTTAAAAGATTGATTTTTTTATAATTAAAGACGGATGACTCCCCTGGTGGTCCAGTGGTTAAGACTCCACACTTCCACTGCAGGGGGCACGGGTTTGATCCCTGATCAGGGAATTAAGATCCCACGTGGGAACTAAGATCCCACATGCCACGCAGCGCAGCCAAAAAAAAAAAAAAAAAGATGGATGATGACATTCTATATTAAGCAATTTTCAAAGAAATAATAGTTAATTGTCATAGAGTTCTAAAGAAAATTTTCACATGGAAAATTAAGCATGAAAAGCAATTGCGTCTGCATGATTTAGTTAATAAAATGTCCAAAAGAGATAAGCTTAGTTGTAGATCTAACTAAGTGCCTCACAACAAAAGCCATATTTTACATTGGCAGCAAAAGTAAGAACTTTAGAAGATTTTTCTCCAAATTTTTGGATGTTGTTATTTCTTCCTAAAGTACCATAATTTATTTAGCTATATATGCTTACTGGAAGCAAGCAATCATCTTTAGTTTATAGTTTACTTCCTGCTCTATGGGTATGTTCTGCCCCATGTTCTGTTTTCTCCACTCCAGAGGTTTTGATCTTATCAAACTTCTCTTAATGAAGAAGATTAGAGGGTGAAAACCAGTAATAACTTTGGGGGGATAGTACGAGGTTCCCTGAGGCATTAAATTCTAACCAAGTTAGTTAAAGCTATTATTGATACTTATTCAGAATTCCATATTAAAGCATTGAAAATCTTTAAGAATGATGATTGTGGAGTCACTGCTAATAACATAATGACAATAGAATATGTTAAGTGCTAAAAAAATAATGAGATAGACCTAGATTGCAACTGCTGACTCAAATAACTATAATAGTTTTTTGATAATCACCATTCTCAGAATACAACCTAGGTAGAAATAAAAGCAAGAGTTAGATGCAATATGGAGTAGAACTAATAGGACCTAGAAACTGGAGTTAAGTTGAAAATTATAGTTCCTAGTGTAATTGTTTTGCAGAAGCCTTTCATGAAAAAGATAAGCCATGAAATAAAATTTGTATGGAGTCCTTACTGAAACCTCATTTTTATACACTCACTACTTTGATGATTTACACATCTAATTCTACATCTTTAGTTGAGTGTGCACTAAGCAAAATTATGAAAACATGTTTCTCATTAGAGTACTTGGAATCCCCTGCATATAACTTACCCTAACCAATGAATAGGAATTTCCTTTCTGCATTGAGTATTGCTGCTATCCCCTAATCTATATTGTACTTGTATATTAAAAATGCTTCAGCACAAATAGGGAAGGAATTATTAATTCTTTAGTTATTAAAATAGCCTAATCAAGTCTCACAACTCCCACTCATAAAAACAGAAAAATTATCAGAGTAAAATCACTACAGATTACGTCCTCAAATTATAAGAACACGAAAATTGTAAATTTTCAGCCAAATATGTTTTTAGTATCATTCAACTGTTTTGCATAAAGGACTTAACGTTATGAAAAAAATTGTAATCCGAACAATTTGCATAACAACTTACCATGTTGAGGATACGCTATAGCGGTGTTTCTTCAACTTTCCACACCAGCAGACCTGACAGTGGAGCCAATTTGAGCTTTTTATGCTTATTTCAACATTAAAACTTTTAAAGATAATCTACCATTGGAAGCTTATTGTTGCACTGGATAATGAGTGAGATCCAGTTACACTGACTCTCTCGATTAAAAAAAAAAAACTGGGCTGACACACGTTTCAGGACTTCTCTGATGAGGTGTCAAAGTATTTTGATTCAACAGACATATAAAATTATGAGGATACAAATAGCAAGAGATTGTTTTTGTTTTTCAATTATTTTGATCTTGGTCAGAAAGATTTCTAAACATAGATACCCAACATGATGCCAAGAGGTGGAAAAGAGCAACTTTTTAAGGCTATTGGTGGATATTTTAATAAGTTTATCTTCTTTTAATAGGTCAAGTCACCCAGGATCCAGTGATGGATGTAAAGGGTCTATGATACACTGGTTAGTCTTCCTTATTGCCTCAGGGAAAAATAAAAAGGCTTTATCATTAAGAAAAAAATGACTGATGGAGTTCTATATTTAGAACTTATGGTATAATTTTGAATTTGTCAATCAACTAAGAATCCCAAACAACTCATAATCCTCATGAACTCTTCACCCAACACTCAATATTCATTTTCACTGTAGTGAACTTATCGTGAGTAATAAAAGTATTCAAAGCTTTGCTTTACAGTTGTCGATAAGGGGGCTCAGCTTGGAGGGAAAATCTTATCTGGGTTTCTACTCTTTCTTACTGTATTACTTAAGGTAATGAAAACTCTTCTAATGCAGGGGAAAAAAACAGTTCTCTGGAGCTTAATATAATAGAAGTTTATTTTTGGATCACATGAAACGAAGCCCATTAGGGGCAGGGATTGTTGGTAGAGTGCTCTGTTCCAGGCAGTCATTTAGGGACCCAGGAATGTAGAGACTCTGTCACATTCCACACATGGCTTCCAAATTCACCTTGGGTGTTGAAATCCTGGATGGATATTAGAGAAACAAGTAAGTTTTTTAGGGAGGAGGAATAGAATGAATAGGTCAGGCCTGAACGTTTCGTTGAGCACTTCTGCCCATTTTCCATTGGCCAGAACTCAGTCATATGGCTACAGTTAACTGCAAGGGAGGCTGGTAATGTTATTTGGCTGTCTGCCTAGAAGGAAAGGTATACAAAGTTGGTGAATGGCTAACCAGTCTCTGCCACAGTCATGTTTTATTTGTTTGTTTGTTGTTTGTTTGTCTCCATAAAGATAATTAACAATTCTGCATAAAGTTTGAAAATTCTTCCCTGCACCATATATCATACATATGTGCAATAAATGGGCTTTTAAGGTCACGTCTCATTTTGATAGTAATATGTCTAAAGGATGGAAACTTCAGCCACAGTCTACGAAATTTATGAGTTTTACCACTGTGTTGAGCTCCTTGAAAAAATCGAAGGGTGAATTATTTGAGATGGTTTCTGTTGTGAAAGACACAGCAGCTGAGGAATTTGGGGTAAAAAATAGCTCCAATGAAGGGTACCATTACTTCACCTCTATCTTTTATGATGTGACCCTTTCAGTGTACATATCCTTCTGGTTACTTGTCCAGTCGATTTCATGCTCACTAAAAAATGTGTACCTTGTTGAAAAATTTCTCAGCAACTATTTTCCATCAAAAAATTCTTCACAGGTCTTCATAGGAATCATCATTGTAAATATTGAAAATCATAGACTTTATTAAACACTAAATCATCTAGAGATTTAGTACAGCCCTTTTTGTAGGCTGTAATAAATCTATAAGATAAATAATGCAAGCAATCTGAATCTAGTAACCAATTTTTCTACAATGTTTTTGAGTACTTTAAAAGATGTCCCTTGTTAGTATTGGTAAATAAATGCACATATTTGTTTCAGCTTGGCTACCTCCTTTTGGCTCAAAACAGACTCTAGCATCTTTACGATCCAAGTTTTCAACTAAATTTTCTCTTATAAGAAATTCACCTTCCAAAATGATACTTCCAAGATGAATTTTTTTTTTTTTTTTTTTTTTTTTGGCCACACCATGTGGCTTGTGGAATCTCAGTTCCCCGACCAGGGATTGAACCTGGGACCTCGACAGTGAGAGCACGGATTGCTAACCACTGGACCACCAGGGAATTCCCAAGATGAATTTTTATTTGCTTTTTTTAAATAGCCAAAATTCTCTTATTAAATTGTAAAAAAAAAAAAATAGCTCATTGGTTTTTTTAAACGTGCATGATTAATTTTAAAATGCCAATGAAGAGTGATGGTTTCGTGGAACATAGATTCATGTTTTTTTTATGTGCCAGATGCTAAAATGGAGACTCATTTACATCACCAAATTAAAAATCATATTTGAAATAAGAAACTAAGTACAGCATATACAGTTTAGATTCAGTGCTGTTTATTACTGATTGGAATAGTTTTGGTATGAAATTTCATGTCTGTCACAACCTTTCATCATTTCAGATTGTTCTCTGTCATTTATCTTGTGTATGTTCACCAGTTTCAAATTTGCACTTCAAACTTCATATTTTTATCCATGACCCATTTCAAAATATATGTTACACTTTACTGTAAAGATATCTATTCAAAGAGATTGAGTGTAGCCCTTTTTATAATAATAAGTACCAACACTAACATTAAAATGTTCATGAATATGGATTGGTGAAATAAGCTATGATCCACATATTAGAATATCCTGTAGCTGTTGGAATGACAAAATAGGGCTACTTGTACTGGTATAATGTAACTTGTACTTTGTAAAGGATATATGTGTATGTGTTCATATACATACATGTGTGTATACTACACATGCATGTTCATATTTATATAAATTTACATGTACATATGCATATGTTTGTATATGCATAATATTAGTTGAGAAACATACAGAAGAAACTGTTTTAGTGGTGACCTCTGGAAGAGTGAAGCCAAAGGATGAAATGTGGGTAGGAGCTTTTTACTCTTTATTATCTTATGCCTTTTTTTTTTTTTTTTTACAAAGGTGCAAAGTAATCTATTTAAAGCTGAATAGTCTTTTCAAACAAGAAAAAGTAAACTACACAAATTTTCACATTTTATACAAAAATTCACTCAAAATAGATCATAAGTCCAAATGTAAAATATAAACATTTTAGAGAAAAAAACAGAAGGAAATTTTTGGAAATTATGGCCCCGTGACAAGTTCTTGGGCATGACATCAAATGCATGATCCATAAAAGAAAAACATCAGCAAATTGGGATTTATCAAATTTTAAAAGTTTTGTTCTGCAATAAGACTGTTAAGAGAATTGAAAAGACAAGCTACTGACAGAGAAAATATTGGACACCCCAAATATCACAAAGAACATGTATCTACAACATATAAAGGATTCTCAAAACTCCACACTAGAAAAATAAGCACAATGAATAATGTTCAACAACACTAGTCATTAAGGAAATGCAAATTAAGAACATGGTGATGTATCACTACCTATTAAATTTAATACCTATGTAAAAAGCTAAAATGTAAAATACTGGCAATGCAAAATGCTGGTGAGAATGGAGAGAAACTGGATCTCTCATGCGCTAATGGTGTAAAATGGTACATCCCTCTGGAAATTAGATGGAAATCTTATACCTTTCTTAACTGTTTGAATTTTTTACCATGGCCATCTGCTTTGGCATGTCATTTATTCCATATATGTGTGTATATACATATATACATACATATGGAATACATGCATATATATATATATATATATATATATATCATATATATATATATATACAACTTTGTAGCACCTATCACTAAAGAAGTTTTAATATAACTAAGGAATAAGAATATTAAAGATGGAGGAAAACTTCAAAGTCCAAATTACTTTGTAGTGTTTAAATTCTGCTTTTCTTTCCTATTCTACCACTGTCTATTCCATTTATCAGCTAAATTCATTCCCACCTGAGAATTAAGGGAAGCAGCTTCTCTAATCAGTGGGAAACTTGTAACTGGGGAGCAAGGCCATAACTTTAAATCAGCTGGCATCCATTGAAACTAAATACCAGAAATAGCAATGGTTGCAAAAGAGCCCCAGCCCACTCCCCCTCATGCAGCCGGGCTGCAGTGATTGGGGTACAAAGAGTGAAGAACTTTTTGGGACTTCCCTGGTGGCACAGTGGTTAAGAATCTGCCTGCCAGTGCAGGGGACACGGGTTCTAAGCCCTGGTCTGGGAAGATCCCACATGCCGTGGAGCAACTAAGCCCATGCACCACGAACTACTGAGCCTGCGTGACACCACTACTGAAGCCCGTGCACCTAGAGCCTGTGCTCTGCAACAAGAGAAGCCACCGCAATAAGAAGCCCACTCACCGCAGTGAAGAGTAGCCCCCGCTCACTGCAACTAGAGAAAGCCCACGCACAGCAACGAAGACCCAAAACAGCCAAAAATAAATTAAAATTTTAAAATATAAATAAATTAAAAAAAAAGAGTGAGGAACTTTTTGAATAAGGCAATGCTTACTCTGGAATAAGACAATGCTAACTGAAAACCTGATTGTAACTAAAATGAGGTAAGGGTTCCTACTACTTCCATCAAATTCATTCTGCCCCAGGAAAAAGATGATGATTTGATCCTAATTATGCTAACAACATTTCAATAGCCTCCAGAGAAAATGCCTGTTTTCCAAAATACAGATCATTAAATTATATTGTACTATTTAGCAACTCCTACCACTGAGAAATCAAGGCTTATTTACTTATCCCAACTTCACCTGGTTTTAGCCATCCCAGGACTCCAGTCCATATTTTTCTCGTAAACTCTGCCCACCCTTTAGAGCCAGACCTACCTGCTAGTCTTGGAGGGTCTCCTGGGACACAATTTCTAGGCATATGGGTGTTCAAACCTTCATGATTACTCTGATCCACTCGGGATAGCTCAGGTTCCAGCTGGGGCTCGGCATTGCACTCACTCTGAAGGCTCCATCCACTGCCTCTAGTATCCCAGATTTGTTTATTTCTGTCACAGCAGATAAAAGCCAGAGGTTCCAAAACCTGCTATGCACCTGAGTCGTCAGGAAAGCTTATTAAATAAATAGTTCATTGATTTCTGGGCTACAGTGATACACAGCCAGGTTTGAAATCCCTTTTCTCGGTTCATTGTTCCTGAGTCCTGTGTACTGGAGCACCACCAGGGCTGCCTTAGTGCTGGCCTCCTCCTCTTGACAAAGGGATTCCTACATTCCATCGTGTGGAACCACCCTTTTTATGCATAAGCTGCCTTCTGTTTCTTTAACTCCCAGTTTCTTTTTTATGAACTATTCAAATCAACTCATTAAAAATATTATAAAAGATGCCAACACCAGTAGAATAAGAGTCAAGCCTATGCTTTAGGCCAGATTTCCCTCTGTTCCTCTGCTCACTGAGGAAGGTCTAAGTTTCCAGACTCTTTCTTGGTTCAGGATAAGAGTCCTACCTTCCCAAATAGCCATGAGCAGGGACTGAGGGGTTGTCACCATTAGTATCCACTGAAAGGCTTTTTACTCCAAACTAAACTTTAGTCCTCACAAGCTCTGAGGTTCAGGATTCTATGAATCTCCTCTAAGAAGTCTCATTTAGCTGGATGTGTTGGTGATGTCATTGATGGACATTGTTATATTCATGTAGATTTGAAGAAGGGGGCTTCTGTTCCCTAAGACCTACCCAAAAGATTATTATACACACTGTTAGGAATGAATAGGAGGCCCAGGTTAAAATAAAAATATTCACTTAAGAGCTTTGAGTTTGATGGTTTAATTTATAATGTGAGTTGCAACACCTATGAAAATCTTCCTCAGTTATCTTACAGTTTACATAGGAGAATTTAATTTTTTTTAAGTAGAGAAAAATCTGGTGAGTCCAATACCAGTATAATGTATCTTAAGAGATTTTACCCTGTAGCCAGTGAAGATTTGGAAAGTTTTTCATTAATTATGGGTGACTATTAATACCATTTCAGAGTTTGCTAGACATAGAAAGCCTTTATTTTTTTTTAATAAGTTTATGTATTTATTATTTATTTTTATTCTTGGCTGCACTGGGTCTCCGTTGCTGCGCACAGGCTTTCTCTAGTTGTGGTGAGCGGGAGCTACTCTTCGTTGCGGTGCCCGGGCTTCTTATTGCAGTGGCTTCTCTTGTTGCGGAGCACAGGCTCTTGGTACGCGGGCTTCAGTAGTTGTGGCACACGGACTCAGTAGTTGTGGCTCACGGGCTCTAGAACGCAGGCTCAGTAGTTGTGGCGCACAGGCTTAGTTGCTCTGTGGCATGTGGGATCTTCCTGGACCAGGGCTCGAGCCCATGTCCCCTGCCCTGGCAGGTGGATTCTTAACCACTGTGCCCCCAGGGAAGCCCAAGAATGCCTTTATTAAGTAATTTTACACATACCTCATACTCTTACAGATTTGAAACATAATGTAGGGAGAGAGTCCATCAGGCAGAGTTACGAGTTATTGCACTGATCTAGGTATAGTTGCTCATAAGTTCTGAAAGTGCTAAATATAATATTGTGGCTTTGATTACATATCATTTTCTTTTCTCACTCAAATGTGGTTTAACATGGTTGCGTAGATTTGGCTTCTAATTTACCTGCCTTAGACTCTCACTTAAGTATACAATTACTTTTTCAGTATTGAGAAGAATATGTTACTGTAAGTAGTTCCTGAAAATAGGACAGCATTTTATAGTTCTCTGGACTTGAAGGTTTTTTGTTCATTTTTTATCTTGTTTGCTTATTTGTTTGTGAATGAACATAAAGTTAATCCTCATAGGACAAGGAAAAGTATCTTGTGTTTCCTTATGGATTTAACCTCTGAAACTTTTACACTATCACTAATGATATCCCAGGACTCCTTGGAGCTAAAATAAGCGGGTGTACAGTTCATAAAGTTTTATTTAGATGCAACCCTTGCTTGCATATAAGTTTACAATCCGGTAAAGAGACAAGGGTATAAAAAAGATGCAATGAAGTTGAAGAAATGGATTGAATTTAGACCATATCTGGAGGATATAGCAAGGGCTTGTATGGCCACTTGGGAAGATGATGGGGGAAAATGATAGAAATAAGTGAGAAAGTTTTTCTGGATGGGCTGGATCAAGTCTAAGTTCTAAAAGACAGCCATAGGGCTTCCCTGGTGGCGCAGTGGTTAAGAATCCGCCTGCCAATGCAGGGGACACGGGTTCGAGCCCTTGTCCAGGAAGATCCCACATGCCGCAGAGCAACTAAGCCTGTGCGCCACAACTACTGAGCGTGCGCTCTAGAGCCCACAAGCCACAACTACTGAGCCCACGCGCTACAACTACTGAAGCCCACGCGCCTAGAGCGCGTGCTCTGCAACAAGAGAAGCCACCACAGTGAGAAGCCTGCACACCGCAACGAAGAGAGAGTAGACCCCGCTCACTGCAATTAGAGAAAGCCCACACGCAGCAACGAATACCCAACGCAGCCAAAAATAAATAAAATAAACAAACTAAAAAAAAAAAAAAGACATCAAAATTGTCTATTTAAATAAATAAATAAAAAATAAAAGACAGCCATAGAATGATAGATAAGACAGCAAGTTGAAGTCAGATTAGAGATGGGAAAAAACTTGAGCAAAGAGGATCGCCAAGAGTGGGTGTATCTCAAGATGAAATTCATCAGAACAATGCAAAGCAGTAGAGAGCCTTCACTTCAGTGGACAGCACTTGCTCTTTCATCCTTTGGATAAGTAACCTTGAGTTCCAGCGGTGTTTTTGGAGACTAATACAGAATGAAGGGAAACAAGACAATCTATTAAATCAGAAAGCCTAGAAAAATTGGGTGGTGGAAAAATAACGTGATGGTGTGAAAATTATGTGGACTCTTATTAGCAGAAGAGTAGTTCTGTTTTATCAAGAGATACTTTTCAGCCTGGTACCTAGTAGGCACCATATTTGTTAGGACTGTGTACCATTATTTTTACTAGTACTAACACCCACCATTCTCTGTGCTAATTTACAGTGTGCTAAGTGCTTTACGTAACTTGTTCATATGTTTAATCCTCATCATAAACCCAGGAGTTAAATATTTTTACACTCAGTCTTGCAAAAGAGAAAGTTAAAATATTTGAGAGGTTAAATGACATAACATGCTTAAGGTCAGGGAGATAATAAATGGTAGAGTCCTATTTGGATATAGATTTAGCTGACTCAGGGACCTGGCTTCCAACTACTACATTTATGCTATAGAACAGGGATTGTAAATTGGTGACCAGAGCACCAGAATCGGCCTGGGGACCTGCTTTGTTCAGCCTACATGGTGTATTTTCAGAGAATCTGTATGTGCCTTTTTATAGGGGATGAACTATTAACTGGAGTCACCATGCATCATTGCCTTAAATCATCTTGACTTTTAAGATTTCAGTTTCTCGTTTGAAAAGATAAGAAAAGCAAGCTTTATGAATATCCAGATTATCTCTTAAGACCCTGAGTGTTAGGAAACTTAGGGGGAGGGTGTTTCATTAAAATGCAGATATAGAAAAATGTAACTGGAATTGGACCTTTTATTTTAGTGCAGCCAGTTCATTTAAAAAGCAACAAAGCAAAACATGCTTTTTAAGTCACAAGGTACTATATGTGTTTTAGAACAGGTGCTATTGGGACTTCCCTGGTGGTCCGGTGGTTAAGACTCCATGCTTCCACTGCCGTGCAGCGCACCCAGAACAAACAAACAAGCAAAAATAGAGCAGATGCTATTGACTGTATTACCCCTAAGTAAATTCCTTATAGTTTTCCTCCAGTTAAAGCTAAATCCTTTCTTAAAAGGAGACTCATTCTTAATGTCATATTTTCCTTCTCAAAGAGAGCATTTGTAGTTTTCTGTTTCTGCATTTTGTATATAGGTATTGTGGGAAATTATTAGAGGATTAGCAAGAGATAAATGTGGTTCTTGTCTACATCACTAAGTAGATCAAATTAGTTGGTATAGTGTCATGAATTTTATCCTGCCACACTGCAACCTGGGAGACAAGATGAAAAAAATACTTTCTAGAGGTACTGGTTGGATAACAAAGGTACCCCAAAATACAATGTCTTCAGTAAATTAGATGTGTATTTCTCTCATCAAATAGACAAGTACAGGGAAGTCCAGACTGGTGGATGATTCTGTTTCATTATGTCATTCAGGGACCCAGGTCCCTTACATCTTATTGCTCTACTATTTTGTCTTCATATATATGACAGAAACCAGTTCACTGACACATCTGCTTTCCAGCCTACAGGAAAGGGAAAAAGAAAGTCCAGGGATGAGGCATCATCATAAAGGAGATGAATGGGAAATTGTAGACATCACTTCTTCACACATCCCATTGGCCTGATCTCTGTCATTTGGCCGTATCTACCTGCAAAGGAAGCTAGGAAGCTCGGAAATACAGTCTGTAGCTGGGTAGCCATGTGCCCAACTAAAAAAAGGATAATAGACACTGGGAGGCATTTATTGGTCTTGACCTCAGTAGGTATCAGCCCGGGTTTGGAGATGACAGATTAAGCACAAAAAAGCTGAAGCCATTATCAGGACAGTCAACTCAGGAGCATGGCAACCTAAATGTAACACTTACACTTGAATAAGCTGTTGTGAACATTTCAATACCCTTCACCACCTCCACTAATACCCCTTCCTTTCCTCCTCCTCTCATTTTTCTTTCCCTCTCATTCCTCCTTTTCATATTCCTATTTTTCATCTCCCTCTGTTACTTTCGTGCTTGCTTCAATTGCTTTTGATACTGAGTTCTAAAGAATTTGCTAATCACTGGCCACAGATAAATGCTTTCTCTATGTATGTTAATGGCTGATTTAAACATACTTGGAGGCTGAAAATGGAATAATTCGCTTTAAAAATGTGAGACTCCAGAAGGATGAGAAAGCACCACGAGAGTTAAAAGAATCAATGAGGGATTTAGTACAGTGGCTATGTAATTAATGGAGCCAAAATAAAGGAGATGTCTTATCATGATGCAATCACAGAGGGCTTCCCTGGTGGTGCAGTGGTTAAGAATCCGCCTGCCAATGCAGGGGACACGGGTTCAAGCCCTGGTCTGGGAAGATCCCACATGCCGCGGAGCAACTAAGCCCATGCGCCACAACTACTGAGCTTGCGCTCTAGAGCCTGCAAGCCACAACTATTGAGCCCGCGTGCCACACCTACTGAAGCCCATGCACCTAGAGCCCGTGCTCTGCAACAAGAGAAGCCACCACAATAAGGAGCCCGCACACCGCAGTGAAGAGTAGCCCCCGCTCGCCGCAACTAGAGAAAGCCCAAGTGTAGCAATGAAGACCCAACACAGCCAAAAATAAATAAATAAATAAATAAATAAATTTATTTTAAAAAAAGATGCAATCACAGAAATTTGAGATTAGTAAGTCCTCTGCAACAAAAACCTAAAAATGTGTGCATTACCAAAAAAAAGTCTACTTGTGGATGACTCAAAACAGTTTTAGAAATGAATAAAATTATAAGCAGTTCTGATGTCTTTGGCAGAAAGCAAACCACAAGTCTCTTTTTCCATCCTCTTTTTCAACTGATGGGCAAAAATGGCCCTACTTCCCTGTACATTTAAAAATGGCTAGGATGATGAATTTTATGTGTATTTTAACTCAATAAAAAATATCCCCCCCAAATCGTCCTACTTCCTCTCCATCATCACCAAAAGTTTCTGAATAACATTTCTAAGCAAATCCATTCCCTGGCAGTTAAACGTTTTCCACTGAGCAGTTATCAGTTTCCTACTTCTTTTAGCTAACACCCATTTTCTCAACACTCAGGTGTAACATCACACCTCCCAGGGGTGAGGTCATCAGGTGGCACCCGATGTTTAGTGATTCCTGATGAGTCCCCCTCTTCAGCTTGGTGTCCATTAATTGGTCTCGATGCTTTCAGGGAGGAAGAAATTACCTTCTACCCTTCGAGGTTCTTCTGGCTGGTCTAAGAATTAAATTGACATGAGACGGATTAACAGGAGAAAGTCAAACAAAAGTATAATGATATGTATACACGAGAGAGAGCCAAGAAAACTGAGTAACTCGCCAAAATGGAAAAACCCTCACCTTAAATACCGTCTTCAGCTAAAGACAAAAGAGGACGTTGGGGATAGTGGTTTGGGACTTGAAAGGGGAGGAAGGCAATTCATATGGAGATGGAAAAGCAAAGGTTTTGTAAACAAATGCTTGCTGGGCCAGGCAGAGACAATGGGACACAGAGTGGACTCTGATCTTTAGGTTCTGCCTAAAATCTCCCACACCACACGTAGCCCATATTCTTGGCAGATAGCTCTGGTGATAGCTCTATTCCAGGAACAGGACCTCTATCTAAATTCTTTTAGGCAGTTAGGGCGGTAGTCAGAGTTTCTTGTTGAGTCTTTTGGGCCTTGATTGTTTTCAGCTCGGAATAATCCACATGCCAAAAATACATTTTGGGATGGCAAATTTTGCTCCCCTATAATGCCAGAAACCTTTGGATCATGCATCTAGAAGGCAGCCATCAAGAGCTACCATTTGGGTCCTTACAAGAACCTTTGAACTATCTAAAAACAATGCAGTAATGATATTCCTATTTTGCACACCCTTTCCTTTCAAATGCATGAGATTTCCTCTCCATTCTGGAGGGGCTGTGCCACTGCCTTCCTTCCTCTAATAGGTATAGGAAATATCCCCAATAATTCATTCAGATTCCAGTATGCAGCCCTCAGGTTCTTGAAGGGCATAATTTGGCCTAACTTGATATGTGAACTACAAGTCATCACTTATAGAAAAGTTTAAGTCCCATCATAATAGTAACACTAGTAATAGTAATAATTGGTAACAATTTGTGAGCACTCACTCACCATGGGTACTGTGGATGTACATTAACTCATTTAACTCCAGGTTATTTGTGGTTACTTAAATCCCCTTGCAATCTGCTGGCCAGGCAAATAAGTTGTTTTGTTCCTAAAATCTACAGAAATATGCTGTAAGATAGTACAAAATACATTTTCATAAGGAAATCTGACACTACAGCTGAATTATGGTTAGCAAATTTTAAAGTGCATGTCTTGTTTTTCTGTGATTTTGTTCCCTTGAAATTTGAGCAGACGTTGTTACATCCTGCAGGAATAACAACCTCAACTATGAGCTTAATAGAACCTATCCCTTCCATTTCTTTCCTTTCTTTTGGGATCCTTAGATAAATCTCTGATTTTCAAAGAACTCTGTGTGGTTAGTTACTGGCAACTATTACGTGCCATAGGTCCCAATACTTATTTGGGTAAAATGTCTCGAGCAAGTTCCAAGGGAACTTTCTGTGTGTGTGTGTGTGTGTGTGTGTGTGTGTGAGACAGAGAGACAGACAGAGACACAGAGAGACACAGAGAGAGAGACTGAGAGACACAGAGAGAGATTCTTCATTTCGGAATAAAGTCTTCTGGAAGAGGAGCCATTCAGTATAACTAATGACAAAAGAGAAATATGTTTTGTAAACCACTTTGCTTTTATCTTAAATGGAGAGTCTTTGGCAAAACATTTATCTTTACCGTGACCGTAGGGTAATTTTAATACCCAAGATTAATGGTGCCAATGAAATTAAAACCCCCTACTATTCAACATCTTGTTTAAGAACAAAATGCTCACTATTTCCTAATTCCAACTAGTAAGATCTCTGGATGCTGATGCTTTTTAATTAGGGAAGAAATTTCCTTTTAATTGAAAAAAAACTTTTTTTTTCCCCCAATAAGTTAGAGAGTGTCCTCTAGTGGAGAGAGAATCTCTGCTCTCAGCAGATTTAGAAATGGCCAAATGATACCTAATTAGAAGAAGGTTACACTAAATAGCAAGTGTCCCTACTGCTGATTGGAATCCGCTGGTTGAAGAGAAAATGCATTATTTTTCCTCTAAGTCCCCCTCACATTGTGGCCTACTTGAAAGCCTGCCGTATGACAAGCATTGTTCTCATTTTAGATAACAAATGATTTTTTATGATCAATTTTAGGGTGCTTCCTTCGGAACTTGGTAAGATTAAGCTGACAGTGCACCTTTCGGCCAAAAAGGCAGCAGAAGCATTTAGTGCAATTTACTGAAGCTTTTACAGATATCAACTTGAGACAGCAAGAATACCATTATCTTCAGGACTCCAGCCCTGGCTGACTGATATATTTGATGTGTGTGGCTCCCTAGGCCATAGCTTAAATTTTTCTGTTATTATTTGAAGGAAAACAAAGAAACAAAATTGAGGGGGAAATTAATGTGACTCTTTTCTATAACCTGTGGAATTCTAATGCTAATTTCCTGTATTTCTGGTTATGTATAGTAAATAGTATTAAGGTTATCACTTGGGTATCAGAGGTCAGACTAGAGGAGTTTTTTTTCAATACATAAATGGAAGAGGATAAGGGAGAGCTTTTGGTGCTTGACTCTCTAAATCACATGCTAGGCTTGCCTTATCAGAAATTGCATGTTACAGCAAATTAGAGAGCAAAAGGTAGAAAAGATGGATAGTTTCTCTTGATAACAAGTTAAATAGTTTGGACTTAAATCGAGTAAAGATAAAATTATATTGCTGATTCTTCTATTTGATAAAAAGAAAGAGGAATAAGGAGAGTGTTCTTAAATCCTTCAGTAGTCGAACGCATGTGTACGTATGGATATCATGTGTGTGGCTTATTTGAATGGTAATAATAAGCAGTAAGGCTAGCATTGTATTTCTGTTAACAGATAGTGTTCAGAAAAATGTACCATCACGACTTTCATACAGATATTAAAATGAACACATGTTAAAGAATTTTTGCTCATATGATATGAACGGAACAGGCAGATGTTATGACCAATTCAAAGGTAAAGTCAAAATAGTATATTAAACAGAAGAAAGGAATGCTGAGATAAATTCCAAGTAGAGACAAAATTGCTTTTTCCCTGGGGTAGGGACCGAGCAAGGCTAGGGGAGCAGATAGGGAATTAAGTCGAATGGCTACCAGACATGAGAGAATTTACATATCAGTTACCTACAAAGAGTTACAAAGAGTTGAAAAATAGCTCAAAGACAGGGAAAGGGCTAAAATCTGATAACTCAGAATGGTGTGCAATAGAAAAATGAGTAGTTTTCCACAGAAACACAAATGTTTTTCCTCCATTCCTTTGGAAACCTAGTATATTTCTATAGCTTGGATTGGCTCATCAGTGACCCAGTTGTACAATCTACTTCTTGTCTACGCCAGCTACCTCTCTAACCACCACTGTCATTATTAGGAACCCTCTTTCCTAGACTCCCTGTCCTTGCTTCCTGCTTAAAAGCCCTGATGGAATGTTTTTCAATCTTGTTGCTTTTCTCAGCCCCAACTCCAATTTAAACAGAGTTCAATGTAAAAAGAAATTGTTCCAGACAGTTAACTGTAACCACTTGCATGAAAATCGCCTGGGAGTGCTTGTTAAAAATGAAAATCCCTGGAACCCTATACACTTGCTGAGTCAACATCTGGTTTTGGGAGAGTGGGAGTAAGTTATTTTGACAATAAGTTCGAGACTCACTGGCTTCAGTAAAGAAAAAAATATAACATCTGAAGCCATATTCATCTAAACTAAATGATATTGTAGAACATATGAGTGTATAAAATAAACTCTGGCCTGAAAGTTAGTGGAAATTTGCTAGAAGAAACAAGGTTAATGGTAGCATGAGGAGTTGCAATACTAATAACCTTTCCTCTAGTTGCTATCAAAATCTGGCTATGGGGACTTCCCTGGCAGTCCAGTGGTTAGGACTCCACGCTTCCACTGCAGGGGACACGGGTTCCATCCCTGGTCGGGGAACTAAGATCCTGTATGCCGCATGGTGCAGCCAAAAAAAAAAAAAAATCTGACTATGATTATTTTAAAGTTGAATATCTGGAATAATTAATCTATTAATGATTTTTCTAGGCACTATGCTAAGTGTCCTTTTATTGTTTTTCCTTTTTAATTGAAAGCATACTCAGATACACATTAGATAACAAACACAATAAAGAAAAATTCGTGATCATTCACTATTGTCTTAATTTTCTTTGTATTATTTTCTGTTCTACTGAAGCTTTTCTAATTATATATTTAAATCTGTCAGTCGTGAACTTTCTTGTTATTTCTAGGCTCTAATTCTAAGAAAAGATTTTTTTCCTCTACAGATTTATAAAATATTTTCTCCTAGATAGTATATACATTTTATAATAATATTTAACTCTTTAATAAATCCCAATTTTTTTTGTTGTATTATGTGAAATTAATTTTTGTTTCCAGGTCATAATTCAGTTCTGATAACACATTGCCTGGAGTTAAGTCTGGTACAGTTTCTGAGCATTTATATCAACTTCTTGTTTAAAATATTTTTACTTTTAAACACTTGGAAACAACTCAGTTTTTCTTTAAAAGCGTAAGCCTTCAATAGTTTATTCATTTCCTATAAATTCTCAACTAAAATTATAAATACATCACAGGGCCTATAACACAACAGTGGGGAAATAAGCATTTTAGGTATGATGTTGATAATTGCATTCTGTGGTCTAATAAAAACCCTTTTATCTTGATAGTGTTTTTATAATTTTGAACAACACTGGTTATTAATAAAATAATTATAAGTAATAATAAATTTTTGGTTTAATATTAATAGTAAGAACCACAAAAATACTACTTCACATTCACTAGAATGGCTATAATCAAAAAGACAGGTAACAAGTGTTGGCAGGCATGTGGAGAAATTAAAACTCTCATACATTCCTGGTGAGAATGTAAAACAGTACAGCCACTTTGGAACACAGTTTGGCAATTCCTCAAAGATTTAAACATAGAATTATAACGTAGCAGTTCCATTCCTAGATATATAACCCAGAGAAATGAAAGTGTATGTCCACACAAAAATTTGTACAAGAGTGTTCAAAGCAGCTTTATTCATGTTAGTCAAAGAGTGGAAACAACCCAAATGTCCATCAATTGATGAATGGATACACAAAACGTGGTATATCCATACAATGAAATATTATTTAGCCATAAAGAGGAATGAAGTATTGATATACACTGTGACATGGATGAACCTTGAAAACATTAAGCTAATCAAAAGAAGGCAGAAACAAAAAGCCACATACTGTATGATTTCATTTATATGAGATATCCAGAACAGGCAAGTCCATAGAGACAGAAAGTAGAAGTAGGTGAGTGGTTGCCAAGGCCCAGGGGTTTGGGGGGAACTGACTAGTGACTGCTGATTGGTTCAGGATTTCTTTCTGGGGTGATGAAAGTCTCGTATAGATGATTGTGCTGCTGGTTGCACAGTTCTGTGAATATACTGAAAACCATTGACTTGTACATTTTAAGTGGGTGAATTGAGGATATGTGAAATATACCTCAAAAGAGGTATTAAAAATATGCATGCAATATCTTTGAAAAACAATTTTATAGAAAGTGGTGTGCTGGTAAATGTTTAACAATTGGCTCTCCCAGTGTCATTCTGAGAATTACACCACCATATAGGTGGTTGATATTTTCATTTATATTGGCAAATAAGAGTGAAACATTGGAGATGTATGTCAGAACTTCATTTGTTCATCAGTGATGTAAGCAAATCCTTTGCTGAATTAGATGATAATTTTTGGATGCCAGAGGAATTTTTTTATGTTTGCAGTATTACCAATGTAACAGCTATAGACATGACACTTTGAAGTTTAATCTGCATTATTAACATTTTCTCCATATTGTCTTAAGTACAGACAATCAGCAAAACAGTAAATCATAGCCTGATTTGTAGCATTTGGCAATTCGTGGGGTAAATACTCTCACCATGGCTGATTGCTGGCTACCAACATAATCTCACTTAATGTGCATTTGGGAAGAGATGTGCAGTAATACACTATTATATGGTATTTCTACCATACCAATACCATAGAAGAAGAATATGGAAAAATAAATAGGAGGGTTAGAGTTTTGGGTATCTTTTACCTTAGTTTTTAATGTAGTATATTTAATTATAAGTTTCTGTAATTTAATTTTTAATAATGACTATGTTTAACAACCTGCTTACAGAATTTCTGAAAAATGTAATAGCTGATTCTTAACAGGCTGGTGTGAACCAGCTCTGACCCACAAGAGAATTAACACCTGAATGAGGAGGCTCTGTATGTTGAAGACTAGTTTACAAGATAGACTTGGCCTGTGGAGATAGGCTGGAGACATGTAACCTTTAATTAATGAAGCTTTGAAAAAAGGAATCAAGGAAAAATGCAAGTACAAGAGATATTAAGCAGGTTATTAATTAATTTGAAATTATTTATTGAGTTGCTAATATATTCAACACACTGTAATGGGTCCTAGTAATATACAAAGGTAGTTACAGATGTAATTTCTGCCTTTGGGGAGTGAATATCCTAGTTGCTGGACTAGACATGCAAACAAACCAACTGTTGTGAGGAATATATTATGATAAAGTACAGATATGTTCCAAGGGCTAGAGAGGAGAAAAGACGGAGTGACTGACTATTCCTAGAAAAGCCAAGTCAGTCTTTTGAAGAGGTGCTATTTGAGTTGGGACTTAATGGATGAGGAGTAGTTTACTAGGTGGAAATGAGGAGAATTTAAAGCGAAGAATGTAACATTAAAAAGCATGAGAATGTGAAGTAGATCTTGGATGGACTACTTATAAAACTCAGATGCTAAAATCCTGTTATGTAACTGGCATGTCCTGCTTCATCAGCCCGAGGTACAAACACAGTCATATTATTTTCATTTTCCTAATTCCTGTTTCCTAATTGCCTAATTAACTTTCTAACCAAAATTTGCTAATTATATTTTCCTAATTTTCCTAGTTGTGCTTATGAATCTCTATCTATCCTTATTGAGTGGAAGTGCATCATCTCTCCCTAGGCCCCACCCTGCCCCATGATTTTCTATCCACTCCTGGTTTTTATTCAGCCTGAGGGGAAGGGATGATAGTTGTTTATTTCTGCTTTCAAACACAGGTAATACACACTTGGGGTCCAAGGTCACAGCTCCTAACAGAATACTCATGTGATTAGCCACCATTTCCCAAATGAAAAGTACTAGATGGACTCAGCTTTCCTCCCCAACACTTAGGCAGTCAGGGAGTCTCAGGTGAGCCTGACATCCGTCACCTGGCCTTCTCTCAGGAATGATTCTGCTGGGCTCCTAGGAACAGAGCTATGCATAAGAACGGGAGTGGTACCTTTTGTTCAGCCACAGGAATAGGTATCATCAAGAGAAACAATTCAAAAATCTCTTCACAGAACAGATCTCTACTCAAGTTGACTTTCTATCCTGATTGTTTTGAGAAGCAGCTGGCAACTCAATCTGTCTGTCTCTCTCCCCTACACACATACAGTGATGCAGGTAAATTATAAAAATAAAAAATGTATATTTGTACCTTATCAGGCTTCCTTGTAATCTCTGCTTTGAGAGGCTTCCTATTATCACAGTGATCTGTACTCACTGCTATCAGCTGTGCTTTGTCCTTTTAAGAAATTATGTGGAAATAATCCTATTTTTGCAGTGACGACTCCTTATATGGTCCCAAAGTATTGTAGAATTCTCAATCCTTCTTGATTCTCTCTGATCCAGTCCCAGTTTTGCAAATACAATAAGAGTGATTTCTTTAGACTGCAGGTGTGCTCATGTCAGTCTCCTACTTGAAACCTTTCCCCACCTTAGCATTGCCCTTAAACGGAAGTTCCAAATCTTCAACATGGCCTACATGGAAGATTAAGGCTGCCACTGCTCTGGCATCATCAGTGCTCTATTCTCCTCCAAATCTTCCTCCCTCCTCTACCTACCACATACAGTTTAGCTTCAGCCACTGTGAAGTTACTTACTTCCTCCAAAGTTCTCTGGCATTCTCTCACTCATGCTCTTTCCTCTCTACCTGGAGTGCTTTTCTATGTTTCCCTCCACCTTCTTTTATTCCTTCCATGAATTCCACTCTCTGACCCACAGCCAGCCCAACCCAAGTCTACACAGAGTTCCCCTAGGTGCCCCCATAGCACTGCAGATACCCCTAGTACTGGAGGTCAAGGCAAGGTAGGTAGTCAAAAGCCAGGTGTGGCAGCACAAGGCTAGGAGGTGAGAGAAATGAGGAATTAGGTAACGGAAAATCACTTGATCTGGGAAGGTAGGAGGGTGATAGGAGAGAAAAATTCAGGTCCCAATGAGGGATTCAGTTGACTTCTCTGCTAAGGAACATCAAGCTGAGTTGCTAATGACATGATCATTATTTATAATCTCCCAAATTTAGTAAAACTGTAATGGAAAATTAGATAATTTCTGGAGATTTCTACTTATGCGTTCCAGTCATTAACTCCTATGTAAAAGCTAAACCATGATCCCTTAAAACACAGATTGTGTGAATTATTGATACGTAAGTTTTTAAACTCTATAATATATGTTGATTCTGTTGGCATGTAATATTAATCATCACACTATGTAGTATTTTGAGATTTACTGTTGAATTTAGGACTACCTCGACACTATAACAGGTAGTTGAGTTACATAAAAGCTAGTGCTCTTATAAGAATGTAAAAGCAAAGAATATTGGATTTAAAATTGTTTTGTAACATTGGATTGACACTTCCCATAGAAATCTGTGGTTTCCAATCAGTAAGATTGGCATTCAATTATCCATTGTGTAAGGTAAATATTCTCCAAGGGAGGAGGATTCCATATTAAAATATTTACAAAATACTTACGTATAAAATTAATAGTGGGAGAGGAACCAAGATGGTGGAGTAGAAGGACGTGCTCTCACTCCCTCTTGTGAGAACGCCAGAATCACAACTAGCTGCTGGACAGTCATTGACAGGAAGACACTGGAACTCACCAAAAAAAATACCTCACATCCAAAGACAAAGGAGAAGCCACAGTGAGATGGTAGGAGGGGCGCAATCACAGTAAAATCAAATCCCATAACTGCTGGGTGGGTGACTCACAGACTGGAGAACACTTATACCACAGAAGTCCACCCACTGCAGTGAAGGTTCTGAGCTCCACGTCAGGCTTCCCAACCTGGGGGTCCGGCAACGGGAGGAGGACTTCCTGGAGAATCAGACTTTGAAGCCTAGTGGGATTTGACTGCAGGACTTCGACAGGACTGGGGGAAACAGAGACTCCACTCTTGGAGGGCACACACAAAGTAGTGTGTGCAGTGGGACCCAGGGGAAGGAGCAGTGACCCCAGGGGAGACTGAGCCAGTCCTACCTGCTAGTGTTGGAGGGTCTCCTGCAGAGGCGGGGGGTGGCTGTGTCTCACCACGGGGACAAGGACACTGGCAGCAGAAGTTCTGGAAAGTACTCCTTGGCATGAGCCCTCCCAGAGTCTGTCATTAGCCTCACCAAAGAGCACAGATAGGCTCCAGTGTTGGGTTGCCTCAGGCCAAACAAGCAACAGGGAGGGAACCCAGCCCCACTCCTCAACAGTCAAGCAGATTAAAGTTTTACTGAGCTCTGCCCACCAGAGCAACAGTCAGCTCTGCCCACCACCAGTCCCTCCCATCAGGAAACTTACACAAGCCTCTTAGATAGCCTCATCCACCAGAGGGCACAGAGCAGAAGCAAGAAGAACTACAATCCTGCAGCCTGTGGAACAAAAACCACATTCACAGAAAGATAGACAAGCTGAAAAGGCAGAGGGCTATGTACCAGATGAAGGAACAAGATAAAACCCCAGAAAAACATCTAAACGAAGTGGAGATAGGCAACCTTCCAGAAAAAGAAATCAGAATAATGATAGTGAAGATGATCCAGGACCTCAGAAAAAGAATGGAGGCAAAGATCGAGGAGATGCAAGAAATGTTTAACAAAGACCTAGAAGAATTAAAGAACAAACAGAGATGAACAATACGATAACTGAAATGAAAACTACACTAGAAGGAAGCAATAGCAGAATAACTGAGGCAGAAGAACGGATAAGTGACCTGGAAGACAGAATGGTGGAATTCACTGCTGCAGAACAGAATAAAGAAAAAAGAATGAAAAGAAATGAAGACAGCCTAAGAGACCTCTGGGACAACATTAAATGCAACAACATTCGCATTATAGGGGTCCCAGAAGGAGAAGAGAGAGAGAAAGGACCCGAGAAAATATTTGAAGAGACTGTAGTCGAAAACTTCCCTAACATGGGAAAGGAAACAAACACCCAAGTCCAGGAAGTGCAGCGAGTCCCATACAGGATAAACCCAAGGAGAAACATGCTGAGACACATAACAATCAAATTGGCAAAAATTAAAGACAAAAATTATTGAAAGCAGCAAGGGGAAAATGGCAAATAACATACAAGGGAACCCCCATAAGGTTAACAGCTGATTTCCCAGCAGAAACTCTACAAGCCAGAAGGGAGTGGCATGATATACTTAAAGTGATGAAAGGGAAGAACCTACAACCAAGATTACTCTACCAGGCAAGGATCTCATTCAGATTCGATGGAGAAATCAAAAGCTTTACAGACAAGCAAAAGCTAAGAGAATTCAGCACCACCAAACCAGCTCTACAACAAATGCTAAAGGAACTTCTCTAAGTGGGAAACACAAGAGAAGAAAAGGACCTACAAAAACAAACCCAAAACAATTAAGAAAATGGTCCTAGGAACATACATATCGATAATTACCTTAAACGTGAATGGATTAAATGCTCCAACCAAAAGACACAGGCTTGCTGAATGGATACAAAAGCAAGACCCATATATATGCTGTCTACAAGAAACCCACCTCAGACCTAGGGACACATACAGACTGAAAGTGAGGGGATAGAAAAAGATATTCCATGCAAATGGAAATCAAAAGAAAGCTGGAGTAGCAATACTCATATCAGACAAAATAGACTTTAAAATAAAGAATGTTACAAGAGACAAAGAAGGACACTACATAATGATCAAGGGATCAATCCAAGAAGAAGATATAACAATTATAAATATATATGCACCCAACATAGGAGCACCTCAATACATAAGGCAACTGCTAACAGCTATAAAAGAGGAAATCGACAGTAACACAATAATAGTGGGGGACTTTAACACCTCACTTACACCAATGGACAGATCATCCAAAATGAAAATAAATAAGGAAACAGAAGCCTTAAATGACACAACAGACCTGATACATTTAATTGATATTTATAGGACATTCCATCCAAAAACAGCAGATTACACTTTCTTCTCAAGTGCACACAGAATATTCTCTAGGATAGATCACATCTTGGGTCACAAATCAGGTCTCAGTAAATTTAAGAAAATTGAAATCATACCAAGCATCTTTTCTGACCACAACGCTTTGAGATTAGAAATGAATTACAGGGAAAAAAACGTAAAAAACACAAACACATGGAGGCTAAACAATACGTTACTAAATAACCAGGAGGTCACTGAAGAAATCAAAGAGGAAATCAAAAAATACCTAGAGACAAATGACAATGAAAACACGATGATCCAAAACCTATGGGATGCAACAAAAGCAGTTCTAAGAGGGAAGTTTATAGCTATACCAGCCTACCTCAAGAAACAAGCATAATTTCAAATAAACAATCTAACGTTACACTTAAAGGAACTAGAGAAAGAAGAACACACAAAACCCAAAGTTAGCAGAAGGAAAGAAATCATAAAGATCAGAGCAGAAATAAATGAAATAGAAACACAGAAAACAATAGCAAGATCAATAAAACTAAAAGCTGGTTCTTTGAGAAGATAAACAAAATTGATAAACCATTAGCCCGACTCATCAAGAAAAAGACGGAGGGGACTCAAATCAATAAAATTACAACTGAAAAAGGAGAAGTTACAACAGACACTGCAGAAATACAAAGTATCCTAAGAGACTACTGCAAGCAACTCTATGCCAATAAAATGGACAACCTGGAAGAAATGGACAAATTCTTAGAAAGGTATAACCTTCCAAGACTGAACCAGGAAGAAATAGGACATATGAACAGACCAATCACAAGTAATGAAATTGAAACTATGATTAAGAATCTTCCCACAAACAAAAGTCCAGGACCAGATGGCTTCACAGGTGAATTCTGTCAAACGTTTAGAGAAGAGCTAAAACCCATCCTTCTCAAACTCTTCCAAAAAATTGCAGAGGAAGGAACACTCCCAAACTCATTCTATAAGGCCACCATCACCCTGATACCAAAACCAGACAAAGATACTACAAAAAAAGAAAATTACAGACCAGTATCACTGGTGAATATAGATGCAAAAATCCTCAACAAAATACTAGCAAACAGAATCCAACAACACATTAAAAGGATCATACACCATGATCAAGTGGGATTTATCCCAGGGATGCAAGGCTTCTTCAATATATGCAAATCAATCAATGTGATACACCATATTAACAAATTGAAGAGGAGAAACCATACGATCATCTCAATAGATGCAGAAAAAGCTTTTGACAAAATTCAACACCCATTTATGATAAAAACTCTCCAGAAAGTGGGCATAGAGGGAACCTACCTCAACATAATAAAGGCCATATATGACAAACCCACAGCAAACATCATTCTCAATGGTGAAAACCTGAAAGCATTTCCTCTAAGATCAGGAACAAGACAAGGATGTCCACTCTCACCACTATTATTTAACATAGTTCTGGAAGTCCTAGCCACGGCAATCAGAGAAGAAAAAGAAATAAAAGGAATACAAATTGGAAAAGAAGAAGTAAAACTGTCACTGTTTGCAGATGACATGATACTATACATAGAGAATCCTAAAGATGCTACCAGAAAACTACTAGAGCTAATCAATGAATTTGGTAAAGTAGCAGGATACAAAATTAATGCACAGAAATCTCTTGCATTCCTATACACTAATGATGAAAAATCTGAAAGTGAAATTAAGGAAACACTCCCATTTACCATTGCAACAAAAAGAATAAAATATGTAGGAATAAACCTACCTAAGGAGACGAAAGACCTGTATGCAGAAAACTATAAGACACTGATAAAACAAATTAAAGATGATACAAATAGATGGAGAGATATACCATGTTCTTGGATTGGAAGAATCAACATTGTGAAAATGACTCTACTACCCAAAGCAATCTACAGATTCAATGCAATCCCTATCAAATTACCAATGGCATTTTTTACAGAACTAGAACAAAAAATCTTAAAATTTGTATGGAGACACAAAAGACCCCGAATAGCCAAAGCAGTCTTGAGGACTTCTTTGAGGAGTGGGAGGAATCAGACTCCCTGACTTCAGACTATACTACAAAGCTACAGTAATCAAGACAATATGGTACTGGCACAGAAACAGAAACAAAGATCAATGGAACAAGATAGAAAGCCCAGAGATAAACCCATGCACATATGGTCAACTAATCTATGACAAAGGAGGCAAGGATATACAATGGAGAAAAGACAGTCTCTTCAATAAGTGGTGCTGGGAAAACTGGACAGCTACATGTAAAAGAACGAAATTAGAACACTCCCTAACACCATACACAAAAATAAACTCAAAATGGATTCGAGACCTAAATGTAAGTCCAGACACTATAAAACTCTTAGAGGAAAATGTAGGAAGAACACTCTTTGCCATAAATCACAGCAAGATCTTTCTTGATCCACCTCGTAGAGTAATGGAAATAAAAACAAAAATAAACAAATGGGACCTAATGAAACTTCAAAGCTTTTGCACAGCAAAGGAAACCATAAACAAGACGAAAAGACAACCCTCAGAATGGGAGAAAATATTTGCAAATGAATCAGTGGACAAAGGATTAATCTCCAAAATATATAAACAGCTCATGCAGCTCAATATGAAAAAAACAAACAACCCATTCCAAAAATGGGCAGAAGACCTAAATAGACATTTCTCCAAAGAAGACATACAGATGGCCAAGAAGCATATGAAAAGCTGCTCAACATCACTAATTATTAGAGAAATGCAAATCAAAACTACAATGAGGTATCACCTCACACCAGTTAGAATGGGCATCATCAGAAAATCTACAAACAACAGATGCTGGAGAGGGTGTGGAGAAAAGGGAACCCTCTTGCACTGTTGGTGGGAATGTAAATTGATACAGCCACTATGGAGAACAATATGGAGGTTCCTTAAAAAACTAAAAATGGAATTTCCATATGATTCTGCAATCCCACTACTGGGCATATACCCAGAGAAAACCACAATTCAAAAAGACATATGCACCCCAATATTCATTGCAGCACTATTTACAATAGCCAGGTCATGGAAGCAACCTAAATGCCCACCGACAGATGAATGGATAAAGAAGATGTGGTACATATATACAATGGAATTTTACTCAGCCATCAAAAGGAACGAAATTGAGTCATTTGTTGAGACGTGGATGGATCTAGAGACTGTCATACAGAGTGAGGTAAGTCAGAAAGAGAAAAACAAATATCGTATATTAACGCATGTATGTGGAACCTAGAAAAATGGTACAGATGAACCGGTTTGCAGGGCAGAAGTTGAGACACAGGTGTAGAGAACAAACATATGGACACTAAGGGGGGAAAGCTGTGGGGGCGTGGGGATGGTGGTGTGCTGAATTGGACGATTGGGATTGACATGTATACACTGATGTGTATAAAATTGATGACTAATAAAAACCTGCTGTATTAAAAAAAAAAGATGAAAGAAGGATAAATTCAAAAAAAAATTAATAGTAAAGGAACCTATTTAAAGCTGCATTTTGCCTCTTAAAAGTTTCTAGACATTTTCTGGACTTGACTTATCTGGTCACTAATAATGGTTGTTGTATATAGAATCAGAGTCCATAAGGAATCACTTACTTGGAGAACATTCAGACATAAACAAGTATAACATAAAAGGAAAGGCTATATCATGCATCTTAGAAATATTAGAACAGCAAGAACTTAGTTATGAACTATTCTTACACAGTGGGCATAATTAAAATAATAATATGAATTTTATCC
The DNA here is from genome assembly GCF_028021215.1 of Eschrichtius robustus. Classification (NCBI taxonomy): domain Eukaryota; kingdom Metazoa; phylum Chordata; class Mammalia; order Artiodactyla; family Eschrichtiidae; genus Eschrichtius; species Eschrichtius robustus. The sequence goes on from NC_090845.1 coordinate 28,011,517, forward strand.
AATAAAAATTTTCTTGTTGTGGAACTTGGAGAATAAAGTTTGCATATAGGTTGACCCATACCAGGACTTAGAAAGAATGCATCTGTAACTGCATTGTGCTTTGCTCTGGGTTCATACTGTAGAATCACTTGTAAGCCCAGGTTCACGAGGTGTGCACTATTAACTCATAGCTTAGCTGTGAGGCTTCCAGTCTTTAGGAACCTCCTTCTCTTCACCTTAAAGTCAGAGTTGTCAGAGTCCTCCAGAATATTCTCAGGAATTTATGAAATGAAGAAAGTCTCCTTACTTCAGATGCCTATAAAGGTATCCCTGGAGCCTAGTTCCCAGCCCTTCATGTAGTCCTCATCCTTGTGAGTTCCCCTGCTCCAGTCCAAGCTGGACTAGGTCCCTACAGGTCTCTATCCCACCCCGCATTTTCTAGCTCTATTTGGAGGCAGCAAGATCTTAAAATTATAATGATACTGGTATAGTTCAGTTCTCTCATGCCGCCTGAGGCATGGGGAAACCAGGTGTTTGCAAAATCACATTACCTGTCCAGAAATACGCCTTATTTTCTGCAGGCATTAGATTCGTTTCCACTTTTCAGTCAGGGACCTCCACTTACCTTATTAAGTAATCAACCAACCTGTATTCACCATTATAGTGGTCTCTCTTGAGTAGCATATTGGAAGAAACTCATCTCCACAGCAGTATTATTGATTTTACATCTTATAAACATCCCAAATATTTATGCTCAGGAGTTGTTCATTTGTATTTTAATGCGCTTTTTTACCTGAGCGTGTGTTGGTTTCCTTAATTAAAATACTATTCCTCATATAGTACGAATATTTTAATAACATTTTTAGGGGATCCTGCATTTTACAGTTTCATTTCTTTCCCATGAAAAGATTTTTGTTCTCTTTCTGTTTCCCACATTCAGGACTGAGAAACATCTTCTACCTGCTTTATAGAATCTTATATTATCAACATTATGTACTGTCTGATATCATGCTTTGAGAAGGGCACGTCACCTCCATGGTACCATTCCCAATCATTCATAACCTCAATTTAATCATGTGGAAAAATCAGGCAAACTTAAGTGGAAGAACCTTCTATGAAATAACTGACCAGTGTTCTTCAAAATCTTATAAGTAATTCACTTTCCACTAAATAAGCTGTCAAAAGCCCACGTGAATTTGACGAAGATAGAAAACATCTGAAAAATGTGATTTTAGAAAGATGTTTCATTAAATCAATGAAGTGATTAAAATGTTACCTGCCACTTTGCCTAAAATAAGAGTGTACAAACAGTTTTATAACACATTTTCATCACTTCTCTCAACAGGCGATTCAGCTAATCTAACCTGCAGAGCTTTCTTTGGGTACAGTGGAGATGTCAGTCCTTTAATTTACTGGATGAAAGGAGAGAAGTTTATTGAAGATCTGGATGAAAATCGAGTTTGGGAAAGTGACATTAGGTAAAGTAATTTTTGTCTTTTAACTTGTACAATCAAGATTAACATTTGTTCTCTTAGTGAATAGAAAGTGAACTAAAAGAAAAGAAGGGGTTTGGGGGAGTGTTTTACTATTATAATAAAAATATTGCAACATTTAGTGGCGAAGAGGCAAAATACTCTTGAGAGAGTGACTATGAAATTGTCAAACAGGAGTGCCATTTGCAAAGAATTTAAGAGAATTAAAAAGGAGTTTTTCACTAAGGAATAAACTGAGTGTGAGACAGACCAAAACATCAAACATGGAAAATGTCTGAGATCAGGTGATACAGCCACTATGGAGAACAGTTATGGAGGTTCCTTAAAAAACTAAAAATAGAACTACCATATGACCCAGCAATCCCACTACTGGGCATATACCCTGAGAAAACCATAATTCAAAAAGAGTCATGTACCACAATGTTCATTGCAGCTCTATTTACAATAGCCAGGACATGGAAGCAACCTAAGTGTCCATCGACAGATGAATGGATAAAGAAGGTGTGGCACATATATACAATGGAATATTAGTCATAAAAAGAAATGAAATTGAGTTATTTGTAGTGAGGTGGATGGACCTAGAGTCTGTCCTACAGAGTGAGGTAAGTCAGAAAGAGAAAAACAAATACCGTATGCTAACACATATATATGGAATCTAAGAAAAAAAAAAAAAAAAGGTCATGAAGAACCTAGGGGTAAGACGGGAATAAAGACACAGACCTACTAGAGAAAGGACTTGAGGATATGGGGAGGGGGAAGGGTAAGCTGGGACGAAGTGAGAGAGTGGCATGGACATATATACACTATCAAATGTAAAACAGATAGCTAGTGGGAAGCTACTGCATAGCACAGGGAGATCAGCTCGGTGCTTTGTGACCACCTAGAGGGGTGGGATAGGGAGGGTGGGAGGGAGACGTAAGAGGGAGGGGATATGGGGATATATGTATATGTATAGCTGATTCACTTTGTTATAAAGCAGAAACTAACACACCATTGTAAAGCAATTATACTCCAGTAAAGATGTTAAAAAAAAAAAAAACATGGAAAATGTGATATTACACCTTCGGTTTATAAGAGCTCTTTTTCTTAATTGTTGAGAGAAGATATTAACAGGTTTCTAGGATTCAACCAAGCGCAATCTTTGTAACTTCCTTTTATATGTTTTTACATATTTTAGGCATCATGTTGACTATAAAGCACTTGATAGGAATCATAAAGGATACAAAAAATGTTTTTATCACCTTGTTTAGTCTGACTTTAAGGTCTAAACATTAATATAGTGGGAATAATAGTGAATAATCATTAAAATACAATCGATTTTGAGGGCATCATGCTTAAGCCTCTTGCTTCTTTTTAAAAAAAAATAATTAATGTATTTGTTCATTTACTTTTAAATATCGAGGTATTCAATTATGACCCAAAGTATGCTTATACACAGATACTCATTTTTAATCATAATGTAAATAGGCAAATATATTAATAAATAAGCTATAAGTGAATCAAAATACTGATCATTTGTAAACATTCTCCCATCTAAAGATCGCCTCTTCTGGGTATATATGAGCATTTTAACCAAATTCTTCTTCTTAAATGTGAGAACTTTTAAAACTTGATCAAAGGTATAAGAGAAAAAGGTTTTCGATAGAAAATAAAAACCTACAGAACTGTCGTATAAGATTATTTCTACTGGAATTTTCTTCCTGGCAACAAATACACAAGAGTATTGCACTGCAGTTGGGTTCTGAAATGCCCAGATGAGCAGTTCTCCAGTATGTACTAAAATGTTCCTCTGCCATTTCTCATGTTCAAAACTTCACTGTTATCTCATACCCATACACTGTGAAATGCTAAGGTTAAAGAAGGATAATAAACCTCCTAACTTTTCCCCTCTCTCCTGTTGTGGGTGCTCAGGGAATGTTCTAGAAAGGTAATTTTCTTTAATTCTGCATTAGGAAGTATTGTGCAGAGGTGAGTTACCAAACAGGTGGGAGGGCAGAGGTGGAAACTTTGTGAGCAAGGAAAGGGAGGCTTGCTTTGAAGTTTTCCATTTGTTCTAAAAAGATTGCTAAAATCCTTGACAGTAAGATTAGTGAGCATTTACCATTAATTTTAAATGTCAGAATTAAACACTTCATCAGAACATTTAGTCTACAGTTTTGCAATTTCATGTTTCTTTTAAAATAGGAATTGATTTGCACCATTAAAAAAAAAAGCCAGGCTAGAGATTTCAACTGAAATGTCAAAATAGCTCAGAAATTTTCTATTCTTCCTTTTATTTTTTTAAATTAACCTGATAGATAATTAGTCCTCCAGCTGAAGACATTAGAATTTCTTATCTCACCCTTACATCATATTTCTTCTTAAAGGGAAAGCAATTTGTAAACTTTTCAAGGTCTCTCTCACCTCTTTATTATGACAGTGTGATTGTCCTGCTAAGAGAGATAATTAACTGCAACTTCATTTGCATCTACAGAGACAAGCTTCCTTATTAGAAGTGAAGAAGAAAAGGGCATGATATAATTTAATTAAGATAGCATTAATCCATGACCAAATTTGAAGCACAGATGCTGTAGGTTTTTTCACATCAGATTCACATTCATCTAAATGTTTTTCTTTTTCATGTATGTGTATGTTTGTGTGGGGTTTTTTGTTTCGTTTTGCTTTATATTTTAGAATCCTTAAGGAGCATCTTGGGGAACAGGAAGTTTCCATCTCATTAATTGTGGACTCTGTAGAAGAAGGTGACTTGGGAAATTACTCCTGTTATGTTGAAAATGGAAATGGACGTCGGCATGCCAGTGTTCTCCTTCACAAACGGGGTGAGTGTAACCTTCTAAGCTTGAGTGGTTGACTTAACCTTTAATGGAAGGGAAATAATTTGGAAGCAAAAAGTTTTTTAATTTTTTTTTACATAAATTTATCCTAAATAAAATAATTACATTAGCATTAGGGCCATCAAAACATGTAACACAGCAGATAGGTGACTAGCTCAGAAACTAGAGTCAAACTTAGATTCCTTGCTGTTTTTTTGTTGGCTTGTTTGTTTGTTTGTTTTGGCCGCGCCTCATGGCATGCGGGATCTTAGTTCTCGGACCAGGGATCAAGCCCACCAGGGATTGAACCCATGCCCCCTGCAGTGGAAGCGGGGAATCTTAACCACTGGATCACCAGGGAAGTCCCCCTTTCTCTGTTTTAATACGAACTATATAACCTTAGGAATGATATCCAACTTCCTTAAGCTTCAGTTTCCTGGTAATATGGAATGGGGAAAATAATAATATCAACTCTTCAGTGTGTTTTAAGGACGAAAGAAGACAATAAATGTGAAGAGCTTGGCATGGAGCCTGTACACAGGAAGTATTTAGTTAGATGCTACTTATTATTATTAGAAATAGGCAAACCAATTAAAAATAACCAGGACAGTTTTAAATCAAAGATTGTGCTCCTTATTGGAAGGCTGTCCATTGAGTGTAAGAATTATGTCCAATGGATTCCCCATTGTAGTTCTTTTTGACGTTTTTTTCTGCCTTGGATAAGTTTCACATGTGTAATATCCTCCCATGATTAATAATAATTCACTAGTGAATTAGGTGTCAATTATTATTCATGAATAGCAATTCACTAAATCTGATTCCACGGCAACCCCAACACCTTACACACAGGGATAAAATATATATAAATAGATACTGAATTGTTTGAAATTATAAACGATTGTAAAATTTGAGCCATGCCTTTTAGTTGGTGAAACTTTTCATGTACATCGCAGAGAAAAATATATTTTTTCTACATTATGCTAAGTGAAAACTTTCTGGATGTTCTCTTACTCAGCAAATTCACAGTGATTTTAATTTCAAAGCACATGTTTAATCCTAAACTCTTTGAGGTTGGAAAAGAAAGAGAATGCCGAAGACTGTTCCTGTCACTTTAGTGGACACTAGATTCCCTTTGAATAATGTTACTGAAAGCTATTAAAACAGACACCTCTGTTGTCAAGGTGACTATAATATTAAAATACTTTACTTTTGGGGGGATGTTAACTGAGGGAAAAGGTAAGCAGCAGTTAGTAAGCAACATGATTGTTTGTTTCTCTAGCTTAACACATATATTCAGTCAATGAAGGGATTTAGAGTAGAAATATTATACATATAAAAGGACAGAAATAGCTTCTCACGGTGGGAAGCAATTTAAATGTGTAATTGAACTACTCCATAACATCTTCCTCAGTGATCGGTCAGCTTATACTGGATCACATTCCTCCTCAAGGAAGCCAATTCTATCTTTGGAAAAACCTAACTATTAGAAAGCATTCCTTTTTCACTGTCTGTCTACCCCTTGACCTCACTTTTAATCTCTCTTCCCCAAAATAGCCCTTCAAAAGTTTGAGGACAGTCACCATAATCCTTCTGGGCCTTCATTTCCCTAGATTCAACTTCGTTAGTTCCTTTTATCCATTCTTTTCTGTGGATAAAATACTTGCACCATTCTGGTTACTCTCTTGAGCAACATATATTTCTTTTTAGGACAAAGTAGGAGTGACAGTTAAAGTAAGGAAGCTGGGTTGTTTCCCAGGAGGATACAACTATTAAGGCTCTCTTCTAGCAGCCAGGCACACAGCCAGGAAGGGGCACACAGCCCCACGCTATTTCTAGCATGTGTGGCCTAAGGTTAAGTTGCCCATAGCTACAGAAGCTTCCAGTACTACAAAAATAAATGACTGAGGAATCAAGGAAATTGTTTGAAAAAAACTTTTCCAATACTGTCTAATTCCCCGAACATGAAGAAGAAAGTAGTGGACAATGTTAGAGCACTCTTGAATACTTGGATCTTCCACAGTGTTTTTCAAATATGTATTTATGCCAACAGCATTTTATGCTTAATAAAGTAAAAGCATTAAGAAGCCAAAAAGAGTTCTTCAAGGTCATGTTCTCCAAAAGTCCCTCTTAAAGTTAGTGTTCACCTTCCTTTTAAGGGAGCTGCAGCAAATAAGTCCTCAATTCACAATGGCAGCAGTGTGGAATGATCTATCCCAACCATCTACGGGGAAAAACAAAGGACTCTAGTTAACAGATGGCATAACTGCAAGTTCCCCAGCCCTGAAAGGTTCAGAAGGTCAAGACACAGCACATGTGAGCTGATAGTTTGGGTCTTTGATCATAGGGTCCCTGAAAGAGTTAAATTGCTGTCATGCTAGCAATTATATAATGACCAGATGAGTTACTGTATTGCTCAGAAGCCTAAAGCTCGGAGAAGAACCGGAAGCTGTCCCTATGAATCATATTTTTCTGCCATTGACTCATAAATCCCTTAACTATCTTACAGGCCTTCAAAGACTTTCTTTATAAAATCTCCATAGAGAGATATGTTAAAGCATTTGATGAATACAGATCTTGTAAGTCAATAATTATCCATTCCTCTGACAAGTACACTTGCCAGGACATACCTTTGCCAAAGTAACTTAAGCATTTTTCCCTCCACTGTTACCTTTAGTTCAGTATTGTTGACATGATAAAAATGATGTCAGAGCCCTCCAATGGGTGGTATGGATTCTTTGAGATATCATTCACACGTATCAAATGAATCTTCCTTAATGCCAAGAGGATACTACAATAAATAGTTCAGCTAGGACTGAGCTAGGGTGGATTCTGGGCCAGCCTTTTCCCTTAAAAAAAAATCTTAATTCCACAAAAACCGCCTAAAAATTTACTAGGAAATTTGACCATAGAAAACCCTTGCTTGAGGGGCTTCCCTGGTGGCGCAGCGGTTAAGAATCCACCTGCCAATGCAGGGGACATGGGTTTGAGCCCTGGTCCGGGAAGATCCCATATGCCGCAGAGCAGCTAAGCCCGTGCGCCACAACTACTGAGCTACTGAGCCTGTGCTCTGGAGCCCGCAAGCCACAACTACTGAGCCCCCATGCCACAACTACTGAAGCCCGCACGCCTAGAGCGTGTGCTCCGCAACAAGAGAAGCCACCGCAATGAGAAGCCCGTGCACCGCAACGAAGAGTAGCCCCCACTCACTGCAGCTAGAGAAAGCCCGCGCGCAGCAACGAAGACCCAACGCAGCCAAAAATAAAATAAATAAATTTTTAAAAAAAGAAGAAAAGGAAAACCCTTGCTTGAGAATATTCAGAGTTGTTGATTCCTGCAGCCAGGGAAGGTACTTGGACGGTTAGGATCATGTCACATGCTATACAGAGAACTAGGTTATACAGTGAAACAGAGACAAAGGGCCATGGGGCCATATTAGTGTATGACTACCCTGCCCCTTATTCCTCACTCTAGTCTCTGGCTTGACAAGCTTGAGAGTTAGATCCTTGTTCCAAAAAGAACCAAAGCAAAGAGTAGACCGACATTCACTACTGTGCTATTTCTTGTCTCCACCATTGCCTATTGAATTGAATTCCATATATGTCTCTGAATCTTTTACCCAGATGTCTTTGCTTAGATTCCTAATTGCTGCTACCCGATTCGACCACACCTCAAACACTGACCTTCAGTTTCCCTCCAAAACCCCGACCTTTTATTTTCCTTTCGTTTTTATGTTTTCCATTTCTCTAACACAAACAGCTCTCCAGACGGATACTCAGCAGCACTGTGCTCTGGCCTCTGGGCTAGCCCCTCTTGCACCGATCAGGCAGTCCTAAATTTCTTATTCATTCTCTGAGTTTTTCGTCCATACTCTAATTCTGGATGACCTCACAGCGTGGGCATGTTTACTCTCTGGAGCAAAGTAGTTTAATGTTTAAGGGTTTGGACTCTGGAGCAAGGCTGTCTGTATAAAACCTACTCTCTGCTTACTAGCTATGCTATCTTGGACAAATCCCTTATTCTCTGTAAGCCTCAAATTCCTTTTGTATAAAAGGGGAATAATAATAGTACCTTCCACATAGAGTAGCTATGAGGATTTAATAAATGAATATATATCAATATGTATCACAATGTCTGACACATATTTATCACCTAGTAAACGTTAGCAGCTATTACATGATTTTTCTACTCCAACTACATGATGTTCTGGGTAATTTAGGATGCAGCAATAACGTGTTCCATTAAAAACTCCCTGAAATCTAATTTATCTTTCATTAAAATGGTCAGCTGTAGCTCCAGCAATTTTGTTCCATTGATTCTATATTTTTCCTTATAACAGACTTACTTTAGTTTGAATGTGCTGTCCTAAAGGATATCTTCATTTATTTATTCATGCATTTAATGATAATTGTTAAGAACCTACTATGTGTCTGGCACTCATAAAATTAAATGAACAGGAAATAAGAACCAATATAATTTGAAATGCCATCATCTGCTTTTTAAATTACATTGATATTAAGCACTTCTAATGTATTGATAGAATTGTGCTTCTAGGGAATGTTTGGCTTTGAAACTGTCACATTAAGGGAATGTTCATTAACAGTCCTGTTGTAAATGGTTATGTTTAGATATATCGATTACAATATTATGGCACTTCATTCATCATGAAGTAGTTTGGGGACTGGCAAAGTATCTACCTCAGAGACTAGCACTAGTTAATAATGATAAATATCTAGTTTTTCTCTATTCCCCCTCAAACCCATTTTAATTGTTGCATGTGCAGTCTCTCTCTCTCCCTCCCTCCCTCTCTCCCTCCGAAGAGTGTAATCAATGGGAATTAGACTTGCTCTATAAACTCCCTAGTCCTCGGAATATCTTTAGTAATGTAATTAACATGCACATCATTTAGGACGCATTGTTTTAAAGCCAGATGAATTTAGACCCAGCGGACTCCTTATCCCTTCTTATAATGAATCATTTTTGTACTATGTGCCCCTATCATTGTTAGTATTTACCTAGTGCATTTATTTGCTGAGAGATACAGTAAGACTATAGAACTGTTTAAAGCTCTCTCGGGGCTCATCCTTTGACATCTTCGACCATTGATTTCAGAATATGGAAAAGCCAAACTTTGCCCAGACATCAAAACCTCCTACATCTCTTTATGGCTGCATCTCCGTAAAAAGACCATGACCCATTAAAAACTGAGTAGGCATCCACAGAAGAGTCACTTTTACTGAGTCATTACTGTGGGGGAGGAAAAATCATTTTCCCTCTACCTTTCTAGGTTCTTGGCTGAGACACACCGTGTAATAAAAGATAGATTAACAGGAGAAAAACAGACATAAATTTAATAACATGTATTCCTCCTGTGTACATGGGAGATACCCAGGAAAACTGAGTAACTCCCTGAAGTGGCCCAAGCCAGCACCTTAAGTACCATCTCCAGCTAAAGACAAAAGAAGGTGTTGGGGAGCAGGGGAAGGCCAATTATGGGAGGTGACCAGGAAAAGCGCGGTAAACATGGGCATGGTTGTTCTGCAGATTTAATTCTCTGCCTTCTCCGTTGATGAGTTTCTGGAGATTCAGAGTCATCTTCTTCCTGGTACAGCAAGGGAAACACCCTTACAAATGAGGATTTCTTTTATAAATGTAAATATCTCTTACAAAGAGTAACTTCTACTCGGTTTTTAGAGCTTCTCCTGTGTCTGCTGTCTCTTAAAAATAATCAGCCTTAAATAATCTTTATATCAAAGAGGCATATTTTCGGAGGGTATATTCTGTCCCTCTTCTTTGCTTATGCAATGCCAAAATATTAGAGAACTTTAGTTATGTTGCTGCAGCATCTTCAAATCAGAGCCATCAGGTTTAACAAATTCTCTCTTTGGATAAGATCTGACATTTTGAAGTCAAAGTTTTATTCTATCCTGTAACATTTTTCTTGCTTCTCTGCTCCTCAATTATGTAAGACATTTAATCTGACCTCAATTCTTCTTTTTTTCTTGGCAACTAACACCAAAACAAGTAAACAAATAAAAACCACATTGGAGGCTATTATGAATGCCAAGAGCACAAATTGTCTGGTACTAGTGATTCTGTACCTTTGAGTTTCTTGATATGGACATTGCAACAAGATTATTTGACTGCCACCAAAATTACAGGCATGAAAACTAGACTTTTGAGCTATTTCCTCAGATATAGAATATATGATTTAAGTGAGGTTAACTCCAAGTTATTTTTGCCTCAACAGTGGAATATCTTTTCAAAGGTTTGTTGATCCCAGTTTTTCTTGATCAACTACAGCATGGATATTTGTTATGTAGCATAGTTTTGCCTTTCAGTCCGTTTGGTTATTGTTTTCCTAAGTGTGAACTGGAATATCCAAGCAGCATCTTTGTTAGGAAAGAAAAGGACCACTCTTAGCTGATGATTAGCTTATTTCTCAATTGATAAATAACAAGGGAATGATCCGGGACAACACCCATATTGAGAGCCAAGAATGATAAGCCCTTCAGTTTTTATCATTCCTGTTAATCATGTGGGGCAGAGCTCTTAGTATTTAATTTATATATGGGCATAGTCATTGGAAGTCCTTTATTTTGTTTGTTTTCCTAACTAAATGTTAAATTCTTAATAAAGATCTTTAACTTGTACATCATCACATAAATGTGATGTTTGGGATGGTTAAAGTTCAATAAGGAATCTCCAGATTGAACTTTTAAATGCCCCTCGAGGCGAGGAAGCCAAGCCAAACACTTGCCATCATGCATGCCTGTAATACCTATAGCTTTGGGTGAGTTCCTCTCTTTCTGAGGTCCCCAAAATATCCTGAGGTTCCTGCACCTGCCAGGAAGTGACCTTCCTTACTCCCCTGGTAAGGCTGCCGGGAACCCTGTAAGCAAGGTGCCAGGCTGTTTTTCCAAAGGGCCTTATTGGCTCCATAAAGTCAACCTTAGTTCCTTAAAGCTGTCTGGTCATATCTGAGTCTATACATGTCTCTCTCAAATACGACATTCCAGTGAAAACCTTGGTAATATAACAAGTTTCCAATTGTGTCCTGTTCCAAGGAGAACAGATTCTTATTGAACTTATGTAAGTATAACTATAATGCCCTGAAAATAAGAGTATTCACCATGAGTTTCTGAATTCTGGAGGGATCAGGTAGGGAGAAAAATATAAATGTTTCAATTCTGCTTATAAAGATATAATTTACTGAATTGCTGTTAAGTCATAGTGTAAGATTAAAGGTTTTCTTATATCTGAAAAACAAAGATTAAAAAGGTAGTTATAGTTCAGACAAAAAAAGTCATAAAATTATAGTCATATTCATCAATTTATTCAGTCCCATGTGACTAATTCTTGTTGCTCTTATCTTTTGTTAGCAGTTTTGTGAAGCCATCAGTTTTTCGATTAGAGTTCTATAATTTCTTACCCAATTCAGTGGTATCATCTGAAAGTTATCAGAAAGATACATTGTCAGAAAGTCCTTTCTATGGCTCTTCTTGAAGGTGAAGTTTTTGTTTTGTTTGCAAAAACATCAGAGTAAAACAATAATTGTCTGTAAATGACCAAAGTCTTAAAATGGCATGGTTAAAGATCTGATTCACTGTAATGCAACTGAAAAGGAAATTTGATTATTTCTGTGACACATAAAATTTTAAGATAATAACTAGAATTATGGCTAATAACATTGTAGCAGGAAATATCTGAATTTTAGGAATTTTATATAATTTCTAGAACATTTATATTAATAACATTTACCCAAATAATATAACCTAAGAACATTTATCATCACTTAGTTGACAATGCTTCCCATATCATTTAGCATACCCAATAAGCCTAATTAGTTTAATATCTCTCTTTTATAAGGAGAGAGAGCAAATATTTTGAGGTATTCCAGGGGCCTTTTGGAAAACCCCAAATTATTTCCAGGTCAATAAGACTTCATCAGAATTTGACTTGGGGGAAGTTTGTCGAAAATATCAAAAAATTTTAAAACACTTGTCAAATAGGATCATAGGTCACTATGAAACAATACTTAGTTATCCACTTAAAATGACAAAGACTTCACAGGCAAATACAGACAGTTAAATAGTTGTAAAAAAACTTAGCTCTTATAATATTTGAAGAGACTCGGGTTTTTTTCCTAAATAGTCAAAGACCTGATAAAGATAAAACATAGTAGAATTTTTGTTTTTCTAGACAGGTGGCATTAATGATAAAGAAGATCTTTGTTTACAATTGCTTATTAAGAGCAGACCAATAATCTAAAAAAAAAAAACTTTGTGCTTTTAACAGAAAGCAAAACCAAATTCTAATTTTGTACAAGTGTACCTTTGATACTGAAATTTATTCACATAATTAAATTTATCCCAATCTTAGCCAGCTTGATCACACATAAAATTTCTTTCCCAAGATCCCTTTTTCACAAAACTTCTACAACTTTCTATGTCCACTTTAGTTTGCCCCTTTTTCTCTTTCCCAGTTTGAAATAATCAGCTCTAGGACAAAAATCACTTTTATTTCTCTCAACAAAAATGCATCTCCATTATCTCATGCCTTTTCTTACCCAAAAATACATTTTACTTCCCTTGCATACAGAATTGTTTCCCTTATTATCTCTAGTATCCTTAATCACATGTAATAATTAGAAACCTTAATTTCTAGTGAAAACAAAGAAATAAATAATTGTGAACTACATTAGCATTTTGTGGTGTGGAGAATTTATAAATACCTTTTTTTTAAATTTCAGCTCTTTTAATTTTTTTATTTTTTATTGACGTATAGTTGATTTACAATATTGTGCCTATAACTACCTTTTATAATTTCTAGAAATATGTGCCCTTTTAAATAGTGCAATCTTTCAGTGTGGCACAAGACATGGTTACTGAAAGACTGAAATTCATCTTTAGTTTCTCCGCAATAGGAAGTCAAAAGTAGATAAGACTATGTTCAATAATTAATGTTTTATTATTTTATCTTATTTGGAAATGATCTAGATATTTAATGAATTTCCATCATTTAATTTGATCTAGCGAAACCCTAAGGGTGTTAAGTTACCAAAAAGATTTGGGGAACTATTTAAGTAAAAAATCGTTTTAAAAAGTTCACCTGAAAACTCTTATCTCATTTACATCTATTTTATACATTTGTTTTTAATAATCACACTTAGATTACCCCTGAAGATTTTATGAGACATTAAAGCAGTTAGCCATCTTAAGTTACTTTTCTCGTTGACAAATTTTGTAACAGAGATAACATGAACTTACTTGACTTTTAGTAAACCTAGGTAGAATAAAAGTATTATACTGAATGCTGATAACTTTAAAGATACACCTGTTTTAATTAAACCAGTAACTTTAAATTTGCTTTTATTGACTAAAGGTTAATCATAGATCACATGAACTTAAAAAACATTTGCGTTAGTTCCTATGACATTTAGAAATAATTTATGTAAGCACTAACTTTAAGCTGAGTAAATAGAGCTCTTTTACAAATTAATTATGGCATGACCATCTAGAGATATAAAAATAACCCTATCTGTAATGTACACACCAGAGAGAATATTCCCACTGGTCCTAAAGGCAAGCTGGGTCTACCTCACCACACCCTTGCCCACGATCTTTGCAGGTATCTTTGGTGATAGCTCTATTCTGGGAACAGGCCCTTTATTTAAATTATTTTAGGCAACTAAGACAGACATAAAAAGAAAAACTTCCTGAGTTTCTATTTCTTAAAAATAACCAGACTAAGTTGATCCTCATACCAAAGAGACACATTTTGGGGTGGCAAAATTTGCTCCCCTACACCACTCTTGGAAAGTCAACCCGAAGTCCCTAGAGCAGTGCTTTACCATCTTCTGTTGTGGTTGTTATCGCAATCTTTACAGTACACAGAAATCACCTAGGAAGTTTGTTAAAAAGTGATTCAAAATCACTAGTCTGGGACTTCCCTGGTGGTCCAGCGGTTAAGATTCTGCACTTACACTGCAGGGGGCACGGGTTCGATCCCTGGTTGGAGAACTAAGATCCCACATGTCACGTGGTGCAGGAAAAAAAAAAAATCATTAGTCTGAGGTGAACTCAAGATTTGAATTTCAAACAAGTTTCTTGATGCTGCTGGTCTGTGGACCACAGTTGGCATACCAAGGTCTTTGCCTAGACAATAGGTACTCTAATAAACTTGGTAGAATCTAACAGGTGAAAAGCAACTAGCTCTCTTGAGTTCACTGTTGCCATCACAGAGGAATGAAAGAGGGGTATAGCCAGTCAGCGGGACTAATTCTAACTAATTGCCTCATTCTTTTTACGTGGTCAACACCTTTGAATCTGTTTGAACGTTTGTACGTTGCCCTCACATCTAGTCTTAATGAGGTTACTTGCCTCATGTATTCAATGAAATTGTGCTTTATAGGACACATTTACTACTCAGAGAGATGTCTGAAAGAGCACTGTCTTCAAGTATTAAATAATTAACCTCTTAAATGAAGAGGGCCTTCATTGTTGGACACAGTTCCTCCGTATCCCTTTTTAAAAAGGAAATCCACTTAGGGATGTCTCAACAACCTATATATGGATATATACATATATTTCAGCCTATGCAAATAGGCTGTATACAGTGTTCAGCCTGCACAAATAGCAGTTCCCAAGGAGGAACAAGATATATGATGGGCAGTAAATACTGCTAATTTCCTGTTTTAAACACTTGTATTCAGCTAAATCTCAATTATGTGTAGTAAGGAAGGGCAGACAGTATGAAGATTGAACCTCCACATTTTATTGGTCAATGATATGATCGCGAAACAGGCAAAGAAAAAAATAACACAGTAACAGAACCTGGATAAACAGTTCCTATGTGTTCAAAAGTTCAAATCATTTTTTACAGGCGTCTTTCTAGCATCTAAAGAGGTTATAAAAACACAAGTAAACCTACAGTGAGAGCAGAGGGAATTCACTGGAACTCAGATCTTTGCCTTGGAAAGTAGCACACAGGCACTTTAAAAAATAATAATTCAGTTTAAGATATTTGCAAGAAGCCCACAGATATCATTGAGCACGCACATAGCACAGTTCCACATATGTGATCAGAGATCACAAACAGAGTAGCATATCCATGGCCACTACCCACCAACACACCATTCACTTTTACTTCTCAGAACTACCTTAATATTCTCATTATTTCTGGGTCAGGACAACCTACTGACTGACAATTCTTCATATCCTGCTCAAAGTCTCACTTCACTGCTGGTTAAAGATGATTCATATAATGCTGTTGTATGAGAAAGCAATAAATCATTCCCATTCACTAAATATGAATTAAGTCCCAGCTCTGGGCAAGGCACTGGGTTAGTTGTCCTCAGTAGTTGAGTCACTGCTGCCAGAGGGATGTCTATCACCATCCTGGGGCATGAAAGCAACATTGTTGGGGAGAGGAAGATGGCTGTGCGTTTTTATGGCTGTGAATTCCTGCACTCAGTTGAGAAATCGCACAACTGGGTCAAAAATGCAAGGTATAACTTTTAATAAGCAGTTCCCTGTATATCAAACTTTGACAACCACGTCAGTAAAGTGAGAAGTTAGACGTGACACATAAAAAAATGCTAACTACTCTCTCAGGTCATATAGTAGGAAAAAACGTGTTGATTTCCAATAAATTTCCATGGTAACTTGTATTAGATTTTAGTGCTGAGAATTACATTTGCCATCTGTAAGAAATATGTTAGCTATTAGTCTCTACTTTTAGGGCACATATACTATTTTTAGCATGTGTTCTATGAAGAATGATATATCTGGAGGTTGATTTCTCTAAATTAAAAATGGACATTTAAATGCTATTAAAATAGATTTTGTTTGTACTTCACAAAAAGAAATCCAGTGGTATATTTAAGAAAGCACAAAAAGGTCATTTTAAAGATCACCCAAGAATCATTACCATGAATTAGAATTTGATATGAATGAGGATTGACTGAAAAATTGTGACCAGGGGTGAAGAAATGGACAGTTACTTGAGAGTGTTTGTTTTTGACTCTTCACTTGTGTGTGACCTAAAGCAAGTCTCTTTATGTCATTGTTCTTCATTTTTATCATTTGTTAACTAATTGTCCTTAAGCCACAGTGCAGTAGTCTTCTAAGAACATATTAAACTCCGGGTGACTAACAGTATATATTAGCCCATTCATCAGATTTTATAGGTTCTCAGAGTTTTGAGTCATTGTACCTCATTTTGCAAATCTTGAAAGTGAAATGAAACAGTTGCTCTTCCCAGGAATTTTCTTATAGTTTTAAGTGTTTGTAAAGTTGACTCAGATCTTTAGATAAGTTCCTATAACTGCGGAATAGAAATTATAATTCCTTAAGATATGCTATGGCAGATCAAAGTGCTGACTGGTAATGGTTACCAAATTTATGGAAACTAAAATGGAAGAGGCCATTATCAAAAGGTAAAGAATGATACTTAAATTGCCTGACTTAAATCAGTTTGGAATTCTAATTCTAGTATGAAATATAAAGTGAATATGACTTGAAAACTCATTTATACTACTTCACCATTTCAAGGTAATGACTCACAACTGCTTGGGTGCATTTCTGATTCTCCCCAAGTGAACAAATACATCTATATGATTTAGCTATATCACTATCGAAAGTAGCTAAAAGGAATACGTTAAAGATATCACAACAAAATTCCGTATTGGCCATCGTCTTGTGCAGATTAATGTCAGTGGCAACTCAGTAGTCCCATAAAAGTTGATAATATTAAAATATATTTTCAACTTGCCACGTGGCATGTGGGCTCTTAGATCCCTGACCAGGGATCAAACCCGCGCCCCCTACAGTAAAAGCACGGAATCTTAACCACTGGTCGGCCAGGAAAGTCTGTCAACTTTTAACTATTCTCAGACCAGTTTAGCTTCCTTGTCTGTAAAACAATGCAATTAGACTAAAATTTGAAATTTGAAATCCATATTTTCTCTAAAATGGGATTATGTTTTAACCTGCTCTTTCAGGGAATATTTGTAAACTGTTGCAAAAAAACATGGTTATTATTTATATAGAGAAAAACTCCCTATTGGTGTTAAATAATTCCTGCTAGACTTGCCTGGCTGAACTAGGCATCTATAAATGATGATTGGGTAAACAGACAGGTGAATGAAAAATTAATTAGGCTAAAGAGTTTACCATAAGGGCTCTTAGCAAAACACAGATTATAAACCACCTTGGATAACTCTATTCCAAACTGTCCAGAGTAAAAGGCAAAATATAAGCTATTTTGAAGTGTTAGCATTTAAAACTATAGGTCACTTGCCCCTGTTAAGTTCACTTGAAACCTAATACACTAGAAAGAGATGCATTAAAAAAATTTTAACTGAAGTAGTAATAGTGGTTATCTCAGGGCGGTCTGATTCCATGTGACCTTTAATTTCTTTTTCTTATTGTTACATGATTTTCAAAATTTTTACAGTAAGCATAGTTTATAGAGTCAGGAAAAAAGGTGAGAAAAAAATAAATGTATTTTGATGCAGTCTCTGAAGAATTTTAAAATTCTTACAGGAAACCTACCATTAATCTGTTTGCTCTAAAATCAAGTTATTTCCACATTTTAAAAGTATGTTAAAATCTGTTTCCTTGAATGTATTCTTGCTTCCACTTTATATCTGTCTGTATTAGAAAACATTGCATGTTAGGGGACACCTTGACTTTTGCATTTTCTCAAACCACTGCTAATTTTCACACACCAAAAATCAATACATAGAGTGAGACAATAAGATAATGCCTTACTCTTTGTGAAGCAGGGCAGTATTACCGCTGTTTTGGTAAAAGAGAATTCATTACTGAGGACAGGCTTTTCATATATCCTGACGACACAGGCCACTAAAACATATGAGCCACCCACTTTATTCTCAACCTTGTCGTGGCTTAAGGAACTTCTTACTGTTCCCTTAGGAGGAATCAAGGAATGGTAGTTTCTGCTATTGGTAGTTCCCAAAGCATGCCTATTCCTTCACAGAGTGTTGATGGGAGAAAAAGAAAAAACTTAGATGTTGATAAACTCTTGACTAGTATCTCTTTACAAAATGAGAAAGGAAGGCAAACTTACCACTATTTTCCTCAACATTTTTACGTTTTCAGAAAACAAAGAGTGATCAAAAAAGATTCAACAGGGATAAGAAATGGATTTTTCTGTTACGTCCTTTGAGTCTCTAGCTCTGTGGAATGACCAAGATTTTGAATGAAACTTGTCTTGTGAGAGAAACAGCGTTTGCTGAACACGTTTTATTCTAATGCTTTCAATAATTATGAAATAAGTTAAAATCTTAAAGGAAGAAAATTATAATAATAACATAAAATTCTAAAGTTTATCAAAGCATCCCATTCTGTATATTGCAGTAACTCCGTTTTTACATGTGTAAAATGTTTTATAAATCGATTTTTAACAACTGAATATACTGACTATACTACAAATCATCATACGATTTTTTTAGAAGTGTTCAGTGTTTCTGTCGAGAGCATGGTTCCTTCTATTGGTTATCTGAGCAGTCCAGATGTTCTGGGTTCTTTGGCCAGTCCAAAGCATTCCCAGTGGAAGACCAAATTCTTTTAACTGTGACTATATATCCTCTGGTGGAGGATTGCTTTTAGGATAAACACTGCAGCCCTTAACAAAAAGGAGTAAAATGGCAATGCCACCTTCACTGTGACAATTTTCTCTCCAGAGACGTTTTGTAACATTCCATCTGTGACTGTCTATTTGTATGACATGTTGAAAAGGAAATTCCTAGTAGAGGTAAAACAAATACTTTTTCTTCTAAGAGGTTTTCTTTTAGGCATCAGTGAGGTTTGACACCTTTGTATACAATGGCCCTGTCTTCTAAGCTGGTCACCTGAGGCCCATTTAGTTGTTTATTATAGCAGTATCTTCCTTTGTCTGGCTTCTCCCCATCATGCTCAGTTGTATGAGATCTAAGATGAAGGAGACCCCATCTGAATACTTTGTATGTGTCTGTGTGTGCAAATACATAATAGTCTGTGTACAGCCCACATTATGGTCTTTGGATAGACCTATTTCAAACATTGCTTTCAGAATCCAAAGGGGAAATGTTTTCAGAGATAAAGCTCTGTCTGTGTTACTAATACCACACGGTACATTTTGAAAATATATATCAATTTTCCACTAGGGAGAATCATTGTCCTATTTTTCTGACCTAATTTTAAGAAACCTGACTTAATTGATACCATGAATCCTTCAAACAAATATTTATTTTCAAGGTGCATGCTAGCTGCTTGGAAAAGGAAAAAAAAGATAAATATATTCTAGCTGAGAAATCAGAGCATGAATTTGCCTACCATCACCCATTACACCGTACACTTGCTTTCCCCATACTCCACACCAAACTACTTGCCAAACTCCTTTGCAGCCACTGTCCTGTACTGTGCCACACAGTGTCTGATCCCTATCTCTAAGATCCCCCAACAGAAACACAAATACTCACACACACAAACACCCTGAGTGAGTTGCTCACCCGGTCCTTGGGTATTATTCTTATAGTAGAGCATTTCTTACACCCATATAAAAGGCCTAGCAGAGTGACACTTAGGTGCACAATAAATATTAACTCTTATTATTTTGTTTTTAAATATTTCCTTGCATGCCTGACTCTACAACTACACATCAGCTCCTTTAAGGCCAGGAGCATATTTCATCCATCATTTTATCACTAGAACTCAAAGCACTACACCTGGTACATTTAAGGCACTTATAAAACAAAAAGAAAGTGAATGAGTGAGTGAAAAGACAAAAATGAATAATAATATCAAAGATGTAAAACAATACTTTCCTCATTCTTTAAGTCTATAAAGACTATGTATGTTGTCATTGCATTTATGGATGAAAGAATCCTTTTAAATCTGTACTATGAAGTTGACCATTTTTCTATAGAATGAAGTTTTATCATCAAACTAATAGACTGTGTATTAATAATTATACCCCATCAGTTGCTTGAACCTCATGACACATTGTATGGAAAAATGGCTCACAGAGATATTCTCGTCATTTTAGAGTGGGAATGCACAAAAATCTAACTTTTCATTAGAAAAGTGCATTTGTTCTTAATCATCCAGTCATCCATTTATTCAAATATTCATTGAGCTCCTACTATGTGTCAGATAGTTTTCAAGGCGCTTGAGATAGAATCAGTTAAAAAATATGAACAAAATAGACAAAAAAAACTTGCCCTGATGGAATTTAAATTCCAGTGGGAGGAGATAGACAATAGATAATAAATATATTAATAAGAAAATTAAATACTATGTTCTATAATGATAAGTGCTATAGTGAAAAATAGAGAAAGGAAAGTGGATACAGCCACAGGTTTGTGACTTGGAATGAGTGGTCAGTGGACCGAGTTGCAAAAGTGTTCTATGAACAAAGACTTGAAGAAGCAAAGTGGGAGGCCCTAAGGTAAAGCAATTGTTTATCATGTAAAACCATGAACAACACTTAGTGGTATAATGCAGTATGGTAAGTCATCAAAAAAGCTACAGAAAATACAGGTTCTAAGGACACAAATTGCTTTTAGTTGGAAAAGCTTCACTGAAAGTACAGATCTTAGCCTTGCCTTGCAGGATTGGTAGGGTTTTGATAAATGGAAAGAAGTTCTAGGTTGGTACAGAATTGGGAAAACATATGTCAAATTCAGTTCACATTGGAGGGATAATTCCTGCTGGAGGTTAATCAGCTGCTTCAATTAAAGGAGTGAAGGACCTTGAATGCCAACACAAGGGGTTTGGACTTTTTCCCATGAGCAATGTAAATCAGCTAACAGTTACTGAAGAAAATTCCAAGGTGAGGACATGTTTTTGGAAGATTAAACTGAAGGCTTTGCAAAGATTATAATAGAATAGCTGTGAATAACTTTAATCCAAAATAATCAACCCAAAATATTCTCTAATTACAATAGCACTTGTAATATTGTGATCTTACCATAATTTCCATATGGCCTCTCCAACTAGGTTCACCAATTATTAACATTTTGCCACATTTGCCTTATCTCTCTTCATCTAGTTAGGTAAATAAAAAGATAGAGCTACGCTATGTATACAAACACATACTATTGCTGAACCACATGAGAGTAAATTGCAGACATCATGACTAAATTCTTCAACATGAATCTTCTAAAAACAAGGATATTTTCTGACAAGACCAGAGTATATTTATCAAATTTAGGAAAATCGAAAATGACAGAATGCTATTCACTAATATATAGTCTATATTCACATTTCAAAGGGTATTCCCATAATATCCTTTTACCACATTTTCCATCCAGAATTATGCAATCCATTTAGTTGTCAAGTCTTTTTAATCTCTTTTAATCTGGGATTGTTCCTCAACCTTTCTTTGTCTTTCATGGCATTGACATTTTCGAAGAATAGAAACCAGATTTTATTTTTTACTCCTTTTTAGGATATTTACTTATATGTGGCTGGAATACTGCATAAATGATATTATGCCTTCTTAATGCATTACATCAGGAGGTACATGATGTTAATTTGTCCCATTACTGGTAATGCTAATTTTGGTCACTTCCTAAAGATGGTGTCCATTTCTCCCTTAATCATTAATAAATAATCAGTAGGGAGGTACTTTAAGACAGTAGGAATATCCTACCTCATCAATCTTTCACCCATTAACTTTAGCCTCTGTTGATAATTCTTGCCTGAGTCAATTATTATTAGGATGGTGGGAAAATGGTGATTTCTAACTCTATTATTCCTTCTATATTTGCCAATTGGCATTCTGCCCTAAAGGAGAGCTTTCCTTTTTATTAATTTGTTTATAATTAATATAAACTCATGGATTCATGTTTTATTTGATTACTGTCATTACTTATTTTAAATTGTCTTTTAATACATGCCACTTGGAACTTCCCTGGTGGCGCAGTGGTTGAGACTCCGCACTCCCAACACAGGGGGCCCAGTTTTGATCCCTGGTCAGGGAACTAGATCCCACATGCACGCCACAACTAAGAGTTCGCATGCCACAACTAAGTATCCCACGTGCCACAACTAGGAGCCCATGTGCCACAACTAGGGAGCCCCCGTGCCACAACTAAGGAGCCAGCGAGCCACAACTAAGGAGCCCGCCTGCCCCAACTAAGACCCAGTGCAGCCAAATAAAAAAAAAAAATACATACCACTTATGAATATTCCCTACTTCATAGAAAAAAATATAAAACAAAACTTAGCACCCTTCCTATCTGGTTGGGGAGAGAAAAAAGACATTCCAAGGGTAGGCTCTAGCTAACTGTATAAAGAATGATGCATTTTTTCCATCTAGTCTTTCATTTAATTTTTTGTTTTAATAGTTTATTAATGTGTAACATTTCAGATCCAAGGGCTTGTGGGAGCTTAGTCTAACTAGACCCTAATCATGGGTCCCAGCCAAGACCATATTTGCATTCTTTTATTTTTTTTTTGAATTTTATTTTATTTATTTTTTTATACAGCAGGTTCTTATTAGTTATCCGTTTTATACATATTAGTGTATATATGTCAATCCCAATCTCCCAATTCATCACAACACCACCACCCCCCTCTGCCGCTTTCGCCCCTTGGTGTCCATACGTCTGTTCTCTACATCTGTGTCTCAATTTCTGCCCTGCAAACCAGGTCATCTGTACCATTTTTCTAGGTTCCACATATATGCGTTAATATACGGTATTTCTTTTTCTCTTTCTGACTTACTTCACTCTGTATGTCAGTCTCTAGATTCATCCACCATATTTGCATTCTTAATTGACAGTAAGTTAAAGTTAATTTGATACTTTGGCTGAAAACCTCTTTCCAAAACTGCAAAATATACTACTTGGAAGGTAACCTTTTGCCCAAATGTTTGGTTGCACAGATCACGTTGTTAAATTCAGAGACCACTTTCATTTATTATTATTATTACTTATTATTAATATTATTATTATTATGTATACCTTTTCTTGTTCCAAAAAGCACTTTTGCAAGAGCAAAACTACTATCTTTACATATCAGTTTATACCTTCTGAAAACATTTTCTTGCTATTATGTGAATAGCAATTCAGCTTCTTAATGTGTTACCAAAAAAAACCATTATAACTGCTTCTAAATTGCATTGATGTATTGTAGAATTGAGTTGAATATCTTTGTAGGCTGAGCATAATTATCCTCCTGCCAGGAACAAATAAGTTATACTGCTCCAGAGAAATAAATATGCATATGAATTTATGTGGATGGATAAATCCTTATAAAGTTTAGCTCTTTGTAACACAGTGAGAGAAGAAGAAATGTACTTGGTGACGCTAATGAATAAACTGGGATCATTATATTATCTATCATGCATTTCCCCCACAAACTTGCATTTTACTGCATATAAATCAGGGCAGAGCATTTCAAAGGACTTTATATAATGAATGAGGCAATTTTAGGATGAACTATATAAGAATAAGCCACCTAAAGTCTTCAGTTACACTTTAAACAAGATTATATATATAAATATAGACGGAGATACAAAATGAATACTCCAAGTGAAGAGTTCAAAATTACATATAGGGACTTCCCTGGTGGTCCAGCGGTTAAGTTTTTGCGCTCCCAATGCAGGGGGACCAGGTTTGATCCCTGGTCAGGGAACTAGATCCCACGTGCCACAACTAAAAGATTCCGCCTGCCGCAACTAAGACCTGGTGCAGCCAAATAAATAAATAAATAATTTTTAAAAAAACACAATTACATATAAACTTTGATTTAACTCTGTTAACATCTTTACCTCTTCAAAGATACCTAGCAGAAAAAGTTTGCAAACAATAACACTAAGTACAAGCCAATTAAAAAAAAACAGGATTCCAAACTATACTAGGTAATTGCAGCAAGATTAGTGTAAACCAAATGCATTTATTATTTGCAGTGTAATCCAATATACTAGGGGATGGCATGCGCTTTATTTTAATTAGCTGTTTCTTTTAAAGGGTTGCCTGGTCCAACTGTCTTGATAAGAAAAAATTGTAGTCGTTGCTCAAAATGCTTGTAGCAAATCTAGTTTTAAATTGAAGCAATTTATTCCGAAAGCAGTCTACTACTGCAGCAATAATCAATGTGTTTTCCCTTAGCCATACTGGAGCTTTCCACGGACTATTGTTAATTGCCTGTAACTAAATGACTGCCTGTGCCCTTAAATGTAACTCTTTGGTACTTGTTCATTTGTTGTGTTTAACCAAATGCCGGTTTCCCTTAGGTTTTCCCTAGCGATTTTGCTTTACAATTTTCAGTATTCAGTCTCAGTCCCTTAAAGGGGGCAGAGTCTATCATTTTAACAAAATAACACAAAGGCTAAACAGATTTTTAAAGGTTTGCACTTTCTCTTTCCATCCTCTGATGTTGAATTGTGCTGAAATGGAATCTTTTTATTTTTTAAATGCTGCCACTGCAGGCAGCTTGAACTTGAGCTGAAAAGCAGATCCCATTTCAAAAGGAAATGACATTTGCTGGGGCAACACCATTCACATTGTAATGTAAAGATAAAATACAGCAGTGAGCCCCAATCATTTCTTTTAACAGTAACAGAATTTAACCCCTAGTAATTTTGTCCTGACCTAATGTATAAGCAATAATGGCTGGCACTCATATTAATGAATGTGTCCAGCTTGGAGCAAAAGAATGTGGAAACTGAATCTAATACACCATTTTATTTGGGAGAATTTACACATGCTATATAAACCAATGGAAAAAACTTCAATGGAAAAATTTTTAACCTGCACACATTTATAATATGAAGGCAGGTGTATTAGTCTTTAC
Organism: Eschrichtius robustus; assembly: GCF_028021215.1. Taxonomy (NCBI): domain Eukaryota; kingdom Metazoa; phylum Chordata; class Mammalia; order Artiodactyla; family Eschrichtiidae; genus Eschrichtius; species Eschrichtius robustus. The sequence continues at coordinate 28,036,609 of NC_090845.1, forward strand.
GCTATAAAAATAACGTAGTAACTGAGGAGCAAGCACTATTGTGTGGACTGTGGGGAAAGACACATTTCTTTTCCGACTTACAAGTTTGTTATAAGCACACCGTGCTTCTCCATGTAATACTATAGAGGTTTCTGGGGGAAATCTGAGATACTGTCAAGATCTCAGGATAAGTTAGTTCTCTGTAAATGCTGTTTCTTGGTCTAGTTTTGGGTATCCCTAGTATTAAGAAAATGACTATCATATGGCTCAGAAGAATTTTTCTAGCTTTATTGCTCACACTCTAGGTATATGTAAGTTTTCATATGTTTGTACCTTAAAGGAGGTATTCATGTGACACAAGACCATTTCTGTAATTCCCAAGCCTCATCAACCCTGCTCTCTTTTTCTCATTACATTTTAGACAGTATTATTGGTTAGCCTAATAAATAGTGTATTCAAGGTAGTATATACAGTTTTTTGAGTGGCTCATGACATCTAGCAATGGGAATAATTCACATTTGGGCAACTACTTCTCTGAAAACAAAAAAGACTTACTGTCGTAAAATTTTTCTCTTACACGTATTCAGTTTTTAGAAGTTAAAAAAAAATGTGTGTAGAGACCAGTGTTACAAATACCATTTGAAGAAAATGAGAATTCTGCTTACTGGATTAATAGAATTATATTTCAGGCATAGTTTTTGATTGTTCTAAAAGCTATTCAACGAGATATGGGTGTGTAAGGCATGCTAGGTGCCCAGGCCCAGTGCCATGGTTCCAGAATCAAAGGATGTGCTTAGGGGCACCATGAAAGAACCATTCTCTGCCTGGGCACTTATCTAGAGCAAAGCAGCTGTCCTGACTCCCAGCTTTCCTTACAGCTTCTTCCCACATAGCCCTTGGGTTAGAACTTATAATGACTGTTTTAAAAAAAAAAAAAAGTCAAATTTTTAAAGAATTGAAGTACAATTAACATAAGATAAAACACATAGATCCTAAGTGTTTATAGCTCAATGAGTTTTGACAAAAGTATATATCAATACTTGTACCTACACCTGAAAAAAGACACAGAGGTTTTTTCTTTGTTTGTTTTTTTACCCCATTATGTTCCCTCTTGCCCCTTCCCAATAAAATTTCCCATCACCCATCCACAAAGCATCCCTTTTGTGATTTCTATCCCTGAGGTTTATTTTGGCCTGCTCTTGGACTTCACTTAAATAGAATTATACGGAAGGTATTACTTTGTGTCTGACCTTCTTCACCTAACATAATTTTGTGAGATTAATGCATGTTGCAGTAGTTCATTCTTTTTACTGCTGAGTATATTATATCACACGGACACACAACAGTTTGTTCATCATATCCTGTTAATGAACATTTGGGTTGTTTACAGTTGTGGTTACTATGAATAAGACTACTCTGAACATTCTTGTACAAGTCTTCTTGTAGACATCTGCTTATATTTCCTTTGGGTAAATACTTAGGAGTGTAACTGCTGTTCATAGGGTAGATTCATATTTAACTTTATTAGCAGCTACTCAAAATTTTCTAATATAGTAGTACCATTGGGCACTTCCGCTAGCAGTGTTTGAGAGTAGAAGTTAAGCATTCTCCATTATTTTTTTATTTCTTTTCTCACACAACAAATTTCAGAGTGATGAATTCCAAGTGTGTAATACATTATATTAGAAAACAGAATGAATATTAAAAGGAGCCACAGTCCAATATATACACTACCAAATGTAAAATAGATAGCCAGTGGGAAGCAGCCGCATAGCACAGGGAGATCAGCTTGGTGCTTTGTGACCACCTAGAGGGGTGGGATAGGGAGGGTGGGAGAGAGACGCAAGAGGGAGGAGATATGGGGATATATGTATGTGTATAGCTGATTCACTTTGTTATAAAGCAGAAACTAACATACCATTGTAAAGCAATTATACTCCAATAAAGATGTTAAAAAAAAAGTAGCCATAGTCCAAATGCTTCTCTCTCCCATTATACCCAGTGTAATTTAAATCAGATTTTTTCTGGTATATAAATTAGCCTATGGGCATAAGTTAGAGTTTTATACAGGCTTCTGTGTGTGGTGGAGTTTAACTGATATCCTGAGAGAACAAGACTCAATGTACCCCACAGACTTATCTACCCACTAATCTTTTCTGTTCACATAGTAGTGGGAAAACATTATACTAAATTGGGTTTTGTATTTTATTCCTGGTACTTTTGTAGTACTATCTTGTGTAGTCCCTCACAAGATTCAGCAGATAAAGCTGTCTGATATTTACAAATAAAAAATATATAAATTTCCTTGAGGTACTTTTTAGTATTTCACACTTCGTATTAATTCACTTAGACTCTAAAAGATTTAATAACTCACTTTATTTTTTCTTTCTTAAATTCATAAAGTCCAATCACTTTTTATAAGTTTTTCTTCTGTGTCCTATTTAATTTTAATAAGAGCAGAAAAATGCACTTGATGAAACAGTAGTTTATATGTTTTTTTTTTATTAAACTGTTGAATTAGAAATGAAGGACTAGATAATGAGAAATATGGCTGAGGTGTTTTTTTTTTTCTGTTATCATCACAGGAAAAGTGACATCACATGCAAACACACACACACACACAAACATGTCCTTGTGAGAAAATGATGGCCATACTTTTCAGATTATTTATCAGATACTACATTGCACCCATGATGATTTCACCCTATTTGTAAGATCTCAGGAGTGATCTTGTAACCCAAGAGTAGTTGTCACTGCAAAACCATAGATTATTTTACAGTTCTCAGTCTAAAACTACACTGACTATGTTACAAAATTAGATAACCCATTAGTGGATTGTAAATTACAGGATCAAAAATACCATTATTTTAGAGCCATAATTTCAGGAATATTTATCTTTAACGGTAATTAAGGAAACTAGTATTTTTCAAGGTAGTTGTCAACTGCAGGGAACAATGGATACCCATCAATAACATTTGGACTATGATGATCAAGGTCAACATGCATAAATAGGCAGTTAAAGTGAGTTTCAAAATCTGTGCATTCTGGCTTAATGTTTAAATACCAGTATCATTGAATTTGTTACAATGTTTGTGAGCTCTAAAGGAGAAAAAAAGAAGTGAATATTTTATCCCTTAAATTTTTTGATCATTTTTTATGCAATATAGACATTCAATAGGAATAAGAGAACTTGTATACAGCGAATGGCAGGAAAATTACTCTTTTGGATAGAATGTAGTGACATACCAAGTAAAAGTGGAAAGAAAGGATAAGAAAAAAATTTTTGAGTAGCTTAGTGAAAGGAAAATACTACCAACATAGTCTGGTGTGACATCCACTAGAGAGCCTATTTCTTGAGCCCAGGTTAGCACTCAGCCTCCAAGACCGTGGTCAGCCACATTGGCACCACTCTATTCAGAAAGCTACAGGACAAGTGGTTATTGCTTCTGACAGGAGCCAGCAGACAGTATTCATTAGGTGGTCCACCCAACACTCTATGCGACAGTCCACACTGCCCTTCAGGAACTGTGCTGTTTGACCCCTCATCTCTTCTCAGCCCCAACCCCCAGGTGACAGCTCAGGTGGGAAGGATCAAGATTCATATTGGGTGAGTTCAGAAACCGTCCTGGCTTAAAAGCTTCATATCCACAGGAACCGATATTTCTTTTATCAACTCCATGAGCATAGCTTACAGGATTCCCACAAGGGATGGGTTTATATGTAAGAGTTACTTGCACTCCAGCAAGCCCAAAATTATAGTTTCCAATCAGGTATCTATAATTCTCTCAGTCCAAACGCAATCTACCAATATAGGTTCATTTTTACCATAAGCAGTGTTGCTTAGAAACACAGTTACCACATACTACCTTATCTGGTTACCAAGGAAACAGCTAGAAAGTTATCAAAAGATCAAATTCTCAGGCAGAAAGGGAAGGGGTTGTGTTAATCCATTACCTACATCTGATCTCATCCACAAAACTGTGAAATCAAGGTGAATTTATGATTTTGTATGTGAATATGGTATAATTCCCTCTTGTAATTTTTTTTCTAGAGCTGATGTATACAGTTGAACTTGCTGGAGGGCTTGGTGCTATCCTTCTGCTGCTTGTTTGTTTGGTGACCATCTACAAGTGTTACAAGATAGAAATCATGCTCTTCTATAGGAATCATTTTGGAGCTGAGGAGCTGGATGGAGGTAAGATGAGTTCCCTCTTTTAATGTTCTTTCTGAATATTCTGTTTCCTGCTTTTGTTTTTTTGAGGGGAAGAAAAGTTACCTGAATAACCATTTGCAGCAGCTCTCACAGTCTTTCAGTGTTCAGTTTGTAAATTCATCTTTTATATGGAACTATATGTGTGATGCTTTGCAGCCAGTAGGTATTTTCCTCTGAAAATTGTAAAGCAACACCTACTCTTTTTAGAAAGGTATTCCAAACAGCACTTGCGAATTACAAACGCTGATTAGAGTGTTATCAGAGTGTTCATTTTCTCTCACCTTGTAATCAGTACTGAAAGTCCAGCTTTACTTCTATACAGGTAAGGAGTGTCTCTTTTAATTGTGTTCCCTGGCCCAATAGTTTGAACTGAATCTCAATTTGTTCCTTGTTTAGACTGGTCAGTTATAATAAACAGTACCAAATATTTTAGAAATCATCCAGCAGTCTTTTCAATCCTGTTTATTTAGCTATATTTAGACAGGCTAATTTTTATTCCAAGTGGGGACCAACAGACAGGAAAGTGTACAAGCAAGTTGTTTTCATAATAATAAATCTAATACTTTTACTCAGATCGGATAAGTAAATATTGTTTTTGTAGAAATCATAATTATTATTTGCCTCTGGTCAGTCATGAATATGTGTACAATCTAAGAAGAATTTGGAGTCCTTAAAATTGAGCTCCATAAACCGCCCATGAGAGGACTAAAGTTTTTTTTTCCTTTTTTGGTCATTTGAAAGTGATTCATGTATAAGATAGACTTGCAATATAGGAAGCATATGTGAAGTGACAATAAATTGTACAGATGGTCAAGGTTTCTTGATCATTTTTGTAATCTCTTTTTATTGACTATCCATTTTTCACTAATTGGTACAAAGGAAAATAAAGCAATCGCCCATGCTACCACATTTCCAGGGGCCTCTGGAATAAATCACAGGTAGGACTGTAGTTTGTCAGACTTGCGAAGAAGAGCAGTTTATTCAGCATCCCTAACACTCCTCTCTTTTTAACCTTCTCCCCTTCCCATCAGGGTGAAGTCTGTGCTGCAGCAAAGCTGTTTGTTTGTTGTTGTTGTTTTTTTTCATTTTAAAGTACTAATTAGCCTATTTATTCTTTGTTTCTAACTTTCTTGCCTGTTCATACAAATTATTAAATTGTTCAGTACTGCTTCAAAGAGATATGAGAAAATTGCCAATGTCAGAGTGGTTGTTGAATGAGAATCAAGCAAAGCGCTAGGCATTCTTAAAATCGTTTTTGCTAAGCCTCAAAAAAAAAATCTAAGGTCAATGTTATAATCTCCATTTTACTGATAAAGCAACTGAGGCTCCCAGTGGTTAAATAACTTACTAAAGAAGATAACACTAGTATTATTGTAAGTGGCCAAGATGGGATTTGAATATAGGTCTATTTACAAAGCCTTTATTTTATTGAACACTGAGCCCCTATTGTTTTTAGCTTTTTAAAACTTCGGTGTGTTCAGTATAACCTAAAGATCTGCTGTTGCTTGCACAGTTAGCATAGTAGAAGATATCTGAAAAAGCAGATTACCTAAACAAGTCTCACTTTATCTATTTTGAACATATTTTGTGTTCTGAATGATATGAATGATTTCACCGAAACTATCAATTTCCAGTATAATTTTTTGTCGTGTTCTGAATGGTAGAAGATTCTGAAGAGTTTAGATGCCTCTAAACCTTAGTCTCATCCCCTTAGATCCTTCTACACATGCTATTATGGTTGAATAAATATCTACTCTTCCATTGTTGAAAAATTTCTCTGACATCATCAAATCCCCATTCTTCCTAGCTCTCCCACAAGTCCTTTCTTTTTCCAAAGAAGAGATAATTGTTAAGAGACCCCAAACTTTTCATATTCTTGACTTGGCTTCAAAAACTGTAATTTGAAAGTCAAAGTTGATCGGTCTTCTTTATTCTTGGCTACCATGTTATCTCCCGTGAAAAGGGAATACATAAAGTGCTCTTGGAAGGAGAGGCAAAGAGTGAAGAAAAAGAGGGAAAGAAAGTTTACCTCATATTTTGAAGTAATGTCAGAACTATGGTGATTGATAATAACAGATTCACTGACTATTTATTGAATATGTATTAAATGACAAGGGCTGTGTTGGCTATTTTATTGATAGAGAGTTATACAACCAGGAAGACAGAGTTCAAACCCAGGTCTAAATGACTCCAAATCCCCCAAATTTCCATCACTGTATCAGACTAGGAGGTGGACTATTTGGCATCTAGACACATTTAGTCAGTTCCTTTCAAGTCATTGCAATAGGCATTACCTGACTGTATCAGTTCTATATCAAAAGGATTCTATTTTTCCAAGATGGAACATATTGATGCTTTGCTCTCTTAGTTTGTTCACATCACTCCTTGTTCCCCTCTACACAGCCTTACATTTTATTGTTTCCCCTAGACTCAGGCCTTAGCACTTCTCTTCTAATTCTGCAGCACCACCTTTTTGGATCACATGTACAACCCTGTCTACACTTGCATTTGTGTACAAATGACTCGTAAATCTAAATGTCCTTCTCCCAGTTCTCTTGTTTTATTATCATTTTTTTCTCTGCTAACCTGTTGGTTTTCTCCACTATGATAGGTTCCAACCCCAGCTTTTGAGTCACGCACCCCCCACACTCATCTCTTATCATCCTCCATTTTACGTCTCAGTTCTTTGTATCATCCTCTACCTCATTTGCTTCACTTCCTCCTCATCTGCCATTTCCAATTAGTTATCATGGTCAGTTAATTGTACCTCTTGAAAATAGACTATTCCCTCGGTCTTCATTGCAAATGCCTTGTGCAAACCTCCTACACCACCTTCTTAGCCTTTTTCTGTTCCCCTCCATTTGATCCTCCACACTCGGCCAGACTTCTGTAAGCACAAATTTACTGTGATTCTCTGAAAAAAAAAAAAAAAGAGCATGCCTCTATGTTGCCTGCCAGAGCAGAAAGTTTTCTTAGCTAAGAAAGCAACTGCCGTAACAGGGTGACCCAACTTACATTTATAGCCTGGCCACCCCCGTGGAATCTGGTCATGCATCGTTCCAGTTAAAACGAGGTGCTGGTCTTTGGACAAACACAGCTATTGAGGATGGACCAAGACAATGCAGTTACACATAATTCTCAGGTCCCTTTGAGTAAATGAGGTAACCATAATGGTTAGGAGTAGGAGAAGGTAAATTGCTCCTCTACCACCTTGATTCCACAAAATAGTGAAAGAAAATTTGGACAAATTCTACTGCATATACATTTATTAATAAACAATCATTTAACCTATCCTATAAACTTGAAGAAGTCCCAGCTCTGTGTCATGTGAGTGTGTGTGTGTGTGTGCCTGTGTGTGAGTTCCCAAAAAACCTTGCCCCTGAGGCAAATGTGACAATGCCAGTGGCAAGATTAGGCTAACCATCTAGAGACACCTAAGAATATTCTTCATTAACTGGGTAGTGATACAGAAAAATATCATGCTATTAAATGAAAAGCAGAAAACAAAAAGATTTGTATACTATGATCATCAGCTTTGCACATACCTATGTCTCCATGTAGATAAGAACTGAAAGATAATATTTAAACATGAAAACAGCATTGTAGGGTGTTATGATTCGAGACGTTTATACTTATATTTTTTTAAAAATTTCTCTAATATTTACCATCTTTTCTATTACATGTAACTTTTTACATTCTTTCTGAAATAAATTTGAATTTATGAAAAAAATATTCTTCATCAGGGCACAGGACCATTTGGAATCAAGCCTGGAACAGTTTCCCTAAGGAGGCAGGCCACTGACCCCACTAGATACTTGAGGGGTGGGATGTGTCTCTAAATGATGTTATGTTATCCATGTCTTTTTTTAATTGAAGAATAATTGATTTACAATGTTGTGTTAGTTTCAGGTATACAGCAAAGTGATTCAGTTATAAATAAATAAATAAATAAAATTCTTTTTCAGATTCTTTTCCCTTATAGGTTATTACAAAATATTGAGTATAGTTCCCTGTGCTATATAGTAAATCCATGTTGTGTATTTATTTTATACATAGTAGTGTGTATATGTAAATCCCAAACTCCTAATTTATTCCTCCCCCCCTTTACTCTTTGGTAACCATGAGTTTGTTTTCTATGCCTGTGGCTCTATTTCTGTTTTGTAATTAAGTTCATTTGTATCATTTTTTTAGATTCCACATATAAGCGGTATCATATGATATTTGTCTTTTTCTGTCTTACTTCATTTAGTATGCTAATCTCTAGGTCCATCCATGTTGCTGCAAATGGCATTATTTCGTTCTTTTTTATGGCTGAGTAATATTCCACTGTGTGTATATGTGTGTGTGTGTGTGTGTGTGTGTATGCCACATCTTCCTTATCCATTTATCTGTCAATGGACATTTAGGTTGCTTCCATGTGTTGGCTATTGTAAATAGTGCTGCAGTGAAAATTGGGGTGCATGTATCTTTTTGAATTAGAGTTTTCTCTGGATATATGCCCAGGAGTGGGATTGCTGGATTATATGGCAACTCTATTTTTAGTTTTTTAAAGAACCTCCATAGTGTTCTCTATATAGCTGTACTACATTCCCACCAACAGTGTAGGAGGGTTCCTTTTTCTCCACACCCTCTCTAGCATTTATTATTTGTAGAATTTTTGATGATGGCCATTCTGACTGATGGGAGGTGGTACCTCGTAGTTTTGGTTTGCATTTCTCTAATAATTAGTGATGTTGAGCACTTTTTCATGTGCCTTTTGGCCATCTGCATGTCTTCTTTGAAGAAATGTCTATTTACATCTTCTGCCCATTTTTGGATTGGGTTGTTTTTTTGATAATGAGCTCTATGAGCTGTTTGTATATTTTGGAAATTAATCCCTTGTCGGCTACATCATTTGCAAATATTTTCTCCCATTCTGTAGGTTGTCTTTTCGTTTTATTTATGATTTCCTTTGCATATGTCTTGAGTAGCACTGATTTCAACATGGAGGGTCCATTTCCAAGATCCACTATACTTAGTAAAAAGCCACTAATTTTAGCAATGAAACTTTATTTCTAACATCCATTGTGGTAATTAATGAAGCATCTACTTTTGATCAGAAATAAAGATAGTTGAAGTGTTTGTAGTGGCTCTAGAGTGTTGCCTTATTCTAATTAAATGCTAGCTGACCATCCTCATAAAGGCAACCTACTGTCTCTAGAGCTGAACATACACTAACATAATATCCCACCATCTTTACTGGAATAATTACAAAAGAAAAATACACTTATCACAACAACCAGAATCCTTTGCCCCTCCATGCCTCTGACTGGGGTTTCCCTTCCACTTTTGTTTAAATGCTTATATAAAGGTAGTCCTTTCTTCCTTCCTTCATATCTTCCTTCCTTCCTTCTTTCCTGTCTCTTCTCCCTCCCTTGTCTTTCTCTCTCTCATATACAATTCATATTTCCCCCTAACTTACAAAGATTCCCCTCATAATCCCAAGGTCTAGTTATTTTCTCCTTCATCTTTACTAAAATGGTACTTCAGGCACATCATGTTTGCAGCCCTTTTCACCTTGAGTAATTAGCACTTACTAGTGAATACTTACAACTTGTAGAGCATTATGAATTCAGGATTCCTTATCACATTTATTTATTTATGGGAGCAGAGGGCTCAGAGACAAAGTCATGAAGGAAAGAATTATTCCAAAATTTTGCAAGGATGTCTAGATTTTAGAATTGGCTCTACAAATAGAAAATGTAACAAATATTTAAAGAAAAAACAAGGTTATAATGTTATGGGTAGTCTATTAATAAAAGAAAACAGCAAACAGTAGCTCTCTTGCATTGATGATTATATTGGTAGATATCAGTAAGGTACTGCATAAATTTTCATTAGGGAGTAACTTATGGGAACAGGCTTAAGACTCCATTTTGTGGGGAAGATCTAGTGCTAGACAGGGTGAATCTACTTTATGTTTGTTTGTCTCAGAGTGCAAACTGTTTTGGTTTTGTTTTTATCCCCCATGTATGGGGTTTGAGGGATGTGCTTATTCATAATGATGGCAGGGCAAGCTTATAAGAACACCATAATCACTATTTTATTCAAAAGGTGAAGAGAGAGATCTCTCCTAGTTCTACTTTGGGAGCTATTACAGGTATTGGACAAAATGAGTTAGAGCGATCTTTTGTAATCTCCACCCGCTGATCCTGGGAAATGTGAAGAGCTGTTCCATTTCAAGCATATGAAATAAATTGGTATCTATGCAATCTTAGGTCGTAGGATTTATTTGCCTTTCTTCTTCAATTGTAAGGTTACTGTTAATAGTGTCAGGAATTATTGTCCTCATGTCTATCAGTCAAACACAGTGCTTCTGTAAAATCATTTAGAAACACTATCTGGTTTTTCGTTTGTTTTAGGGTATTTTTTGGTGGTGGTGATTAGATAATTTGCCTACACGTGAACTATCTAGAATGTGTTTTTGAGTTCCAGAAGGAAAAACCTATAGTTGATTTTGGTGTACAACTTGCCCCAAATTGTAAGCTGTTAAGTAGTAGGAATCAAGCCTTCTTACCCCAAATCTTGTGCTCCCTATAGCACTCTGCTAAGTCTTACCCTCTTAAGACTTCTACCATCTATGCTGCCCACTGTCCTCTTAAGGATGCAAGGGAAGGAAACTAATATCTACTGAACGCCTCCTTTGGGCCAAGAATTTTACTATATGGTGGGGACTCATTGAATCCTAGACATATTCTTGAGGGAGCTGCTATTTTATAGATCAGGAAACGAAGTCTCAAATGAGCAAAATAAAAATTAATGGCAGTCAGGATTTGAGCTCAGCGGCTTTTTTTTTTCTTCACTACATCACACCATACATATTTTAATTAGTGACACATTTCAGTATTTGAGGTCCTATGGATTCAAATAGTCCAGAAAAGTACCAAGTACTAAAACATGTAAACTAGAACAGTATCGTTAAGTTTTCAAAGTGTAAAACTCAATCAGCTTTATTTTAGAGTATAATTGTCAGATGCCGCTATGGCTGAATTGACATGAAAAGTGGAATGTATTAGAACAATGACATTCAATAATCACAAAATCAAAATATTAATATATGCTTAATGTTTTTTATTCAAAGATCTATCATCTATTTCTGCAGAGTTTTTAATTGAAAAATTATTAGTTGGAAATATAAAAAAGCATATGAAGGCAAATCTGAAATACAAGAAAGAAATGACTTAATTTTTTTAAAACTCTTATTTATTCAAATTATGTCAATGCTAGTTTTTAATGATCACATAATTCTGTGCTAATATACTACATGCAGACATAGAAAATCGCCTTTTAAAATGAAATACACAGTTCATCATTGGGCCCTACCCAGGTCTCCTTTTGGTAATCCATTTGCTGAATAATGGCCTCTGTCACTAGTCAATTTCACATATGTGACTTATAAATATTTGAAAGTAAATTTAAAAGAAGAAGTGGCCACCTGCCAATAACATCTGACAACCATTCAATAGGTGTTTAAAGGTTAAAAACTCCCAAAGACGTGAATGTCAATCCCAAGCCATTTATATTGTCAGTAAATCTCTTTCCTAGCCCACATCCAACATAGCCACCACCTTCATCTTGATAAGGGAGTCTTCAGTCTACATTTTCTTAAAAGCTCTGTTGTTCTAAAAAATCCATGGATCCTTTGGCTTCTCAATCCTTTCAAAGAGAATTGACTAATATCCTCTCATATGTCAAAGAGGAAAATATTTATTTATCATTTTTCCAACCACTTTTTTTTATTCCTGATACACAGTTCTATATTCTCCTTCTCTCTTCAAGGTTTCTTAATAATATTTTTAATTCATATTTTTATTTCTTAACTCTCTGGAGTCCAAACGTTTTCCCCCTCAAATATATCTTTTTATAAAACATAGTAATTCATTCGGTAAATTGAAGGAGAAAATTCTACTGGACTAATTGTTTGACTTAAAGTAACAAAGCAACTAATTAATTGGTTAGGTTTGGTGTTTTTGGTTTGTTTGTTTTTCTTTCTCCCCCCAGCTTTATTCAGATATAATTGACATATAACATTGTGTAAGTTTAAGGTATACAGTGTGACGATTTGATACACATATATATTGTGAAATGATTGCCACAATAATGTTACTTAACATATCCATCACCTCACATAACTATTTCTTTTTGTAGTGAGAACATTTAAGATCTATTCTCTGCAACTCTCAAGTATATAATACAGTATTATTAACCATATTCACCAAGCTGTATATGTATCCCTAGAAATTATTTTTCTTATAGCAGGAAGTTTATTTACTTTGACCAACCTCTCCCCCTTTCCCCTGCCCCCAGCCCTTGACAACCACCATTCTACTCTCTGTTTCTATGAATTCAGCTTTTTCAATTCCACATTGTAAGTGAGATCATGCAGTTATTTGTCTTTCTCTGTCTGACTTGTTTCACTTAAGCATAATGACCTCAAGGTCCATCTAAATAAAATGAAAGGTTTCCTTCATTTTTATGGCTGAATAATATTCTACTAAATAATATTCTACTGTGTGTGTATATATGTGTGTATGTATTTTTATATATATGTATATATATATGTATATACACACACACATATACACATTTCTTTATCTGTTCATCTGTTGATGGACACTTAGGTGGTTTCCATGTCTTGGCTATTGCGAATAATTCTGCAGTGAACACTGGGGTACAGATATCTCTTTGAGAGAGTGGTTTTGTTTCCTTCAGATATATACCCAGAAGTGGGATTGCTGGATCATATGGTACTTCTATTTTTAATTTTATGAGGAATCTCCATGCTGTTTTACAACTTACATCCCCACCAACAGGGCAGAAGGGTTCCCTTTTCTCTACATCCTTGCCAACAGTTGTTACCTTGTCTTTTTTTTTTTTTTTTTTTTTTTTAATGAAGTCGCCTTAGGATTTTACTTGTATGTTTAATTTTTTATATTTTATTTATTTATTTATTTATTTTTGGCTGTGTTGGATCTTCGTTTCTGTGCGAGGGCCTTCTCTAGTTGCGGCGAGCGGGGGCCACTCTTCATCGCGGTGTGCGGGCCTCTCACTATCGCGGCCTCTCTTGTTGCGGAGCACAGGCTCCAGACGCGCAGGCTCAGTAGTTGTGGCTCACGGGCCCAGCCGCTCCGTGGCATGTGGGATCTTCCCAGACCAGGGCTCGAACCCGTGTCCCCTGCATTGGCAGGCAGACTCTCAACCACTGTGCCACCAAGGGAGCCCACCTTGTCTTTTTGATAATAGCCATCCTAAGAAGTATGAGGTGAGGTCTCATTGTGGTTTTGATTTTCATTTCTTGATGATTAGTGATGTTGAACATCTTTTTATACACCTTTTGGCCATTGTATGTCCTACATGTCTTTTTGCTATTGAGTTGTATGAGTTCCTTATATATTTTAGATATTAATCCTCCCCTTATCTAATATATGGTGTGCAGATATTTTCTCCCATTCTGTAACTTGCCTTTTTATTTATTGATTGTTTCTTTTGCTGTGCAGAAGCTTTTTAGTTTGATATAGTCACACTTGTTTAGTTTTACTTTTGTTGCTTGTGCTTTTTGTGTCATAGCCAAAGAATTGTTGCCAAAACTAATGTTAAGGAGTTTTTCCTTATGTTTTCTCCTAGGAGTTTTATGGTTTCAAGTATTACATTTAAGTCTTTAATCCATTTCAGATTAAAATTTGTGAGTGGTGTAAAATAGGGGCCCAACTTTATTCTTTTTCATGTGGATAGACAGTTTTCCCAACACCATTTATTAAAAAGATTATCCTTTCCACATTGAGTATTCTTGGCCCCCTTGTCAAATATCAACTGACCACATATATGTGGGTCTATTTCTGGACTCTTGATTTTGTTCCATTGGTCTGTGTGTCTGTTTTTTATGCCTGCACCATACTGTTTTGATTACTATAGCTTTGTAGTATAGCCTGCAATCAGGAAGTGTGATGCCTCCAGCTGGGCTCTTCTCTCTCAATATTGCTTTGGCTATTCAGGGTCTTTTTTGATTCCATATGAATTTTAGAATTTTTTTATATTTCTGTTAAAATTGCCATTGGAATTTTGATAGGGATTATATTGAATCTATACATAGCTTTGGGTAGTATGGACATTTTAACAGTATTAACTATTCTGATTAATGAACGTGGGATAGCTTTCCATTTGTTTCTTCTTCAGTTTCTTCATCAGTGTCTTATAGTTTTCAAGGTACAGGTCTTTCACCTCTTTGGCTAAGTTTATTCTTCAGTATTTTATAATTTTTGATGATATTCTAAATGGAATTGATTTGCATATGTTGATCCATCCTTGCATCCCAGGAATAAATCCCGCTTTCTTTTTTGCCCATGCCACAAAGCATGTGGAATCATAGTTCCCCGGCTAGGGATTGAACCCATGCGCCCTGCAGTGTAAGCATGGAGTCTTAACCACTGGACTGCCAGGGAAGTCCCATAAATCCCACTTGATCATGTTATATTATCTGTTTAAGGTACAGTTGAATTTGGTTTGCTAGTATTTTGTTGAGATTTTTTTTGTATCTATATTCATTAGGGATACTGGCTTATAGTTTTCTTGTAGTATCCTTTTCTGGCTTTGGTATCAGGATAATGCTGGCCTCATAAAATGAGTTTGAGAGTGTTCCCTCCTCTTCAATTTTTCCTTGGAAAAGTTTGAGGATTGCATTAATTCTTCTTTAAATATTTGGTAGAATTCACCAGTCAAAGTAGTTGCTGGCTTGAGGATTTCTGTCTGGTTGTTTTTTATGGTTTCTGTTTCTTTAATAAAATTCTCATTTTGTTCATGCATTGTTTTCTGATTCTGTTAAATTGTCTATCTGTGTTATTTTGCATTTCACTGATTTCCTTTAAGATGATTATTTTTAATTCTTTGTTGGACAAGTTGTAGATCTCCATTTCTTAGGGCTTGGTTACTGGTGCTTTATTAGTTTCCTTTGGTGATGTCATATTTGCCCGATTCTTTGTGATCCCTGTATCCCTGCATTAGTGTCTGTGCATTTGAAGGAGCAAACATCTCTTCTAATCTTTACACACTGCCTTTAGCAGGTAAAGTTCTTCTCCTGTCTGTTCCCCAGGCCAATGGGACTACCTCCAGAATCATAATCATTCTGGGCTGGAACCAGTTTTGAGTCTGTTGCCGGGTCTGCAGTGAAGTTCATGGTTGGCAGGCTTGTGAGCAGGAGCTCAGGTTCACATGGATCCTGTCTGGTCTCTGGGTGGATAGGAATGCCTCTAGTATCTTGTTCAGTAGTATAGCACTTGGACAAATGTTCACTTCAGGATCCACAATCGGGTCTTCACTCGGTGGACCTATTGCCAGGTGTGTGGATGGGTATGTCTCCCACCAGGTTTCTGGGAGGGCTTCTATCTGGTCACTGGATGGGTCCTTGGGTGGGCAGGACTGGCTCTGTACTGTGGCTGAGAGGATACATGCAAGGGATATCTTATTTGACCATCTTGCTGACTTCATTCCTATTTTTCTTTTTTTGTGGGAAATTACAGTCATAATCTCTTGAAAATCATGGAAAGAGTAAACCAATGACTATATTAGAGCTTATGAATATTATTACAGAGGGTGTGTACATCAACTGCTTTCCATCTCTGTAATCAATAGAATTATAGTTGAAGGTTTAAGTTACAGAAATAAAATTTAGAGAATAAAGTTCAGAATAAGAAATATATTGTTGTACTATCTTGTTATGACTAACTAGTTTTCAGCTGTTTATAAACTTAAGTTGAATTTAAAAGATCACAGTCCTACCTTTAAAAATCTTAGCATAATTTTGTTTTTTCTATGATTATAAAAACTCTCAATTTTTCAGTTTCTTATACACATTAAGATTAGTCAATATATGTTCTTACAGATATAAAAAGAAAAATCTAAGAGATATTTCCCAAGATTCAGATTCAGCTGGTAACTGGGAAAAAAGAAGAAACCTTAGAATCCATATGATTTTGAATCAGAAAACATTGCTGAATTTAGCATGATATCTGGCATGGTGTTTGCAGTCTGATAATTTTCAAGTCAGGAGTTTGCTTCTGTGGGTAAATAAATGCCTAGCCCAGTACTGCGCTGACATAGACTCTGGGGAAAGAGAGGAATTAGATATCAATCAAGTGTCCCATTGATTTGAGGGAGGAAGCTGCTGCAGATGCTTGCAAGGGGCCTTATTACCAGAATAACCTACATGTGAGCAACTCCTTTTTATCTGGGAGACATTAGCTTAAATGTTATAAATTCACCCGGATGACATAAAGAGATAGAAAACTGACTGAGACCACAGCACCTATTCCCGAGGTTCATTTAAGCTTAGTACAGTTACTGAATATATTACTCTAGGTAAGAATTTATCCCCTTTTTGATGAAAGTGGATTTTCAGCTATTTTATTTAGAGCACATGCCCTGTAAGTATCAAGACCACTCATCATGGAGCTGAGGCTGCAGTGTGTAGGTTTTGTGGTACTTTGATCAATTACCTGGCAGCTGACTGCAGTTCTTTGATGCCTTTGAGACCTTTGGGTACCTATACCCTGTCCTAGAGCAGAGTTTCTCGAAGTACTGTCCCTGGACCGGCAGCAGTATCACCTGAGAGTTTGCTATAAATTCAGATTCTAAGGACCTATTCCAGATGCTCTGAATTGAAAACTCTGGAGGTGGGGCCTAACAGTCTGTATTTTACCAAGTCCTCCCAACTGTTGCCGTTCATGCTTCAGCATGAAAACCGCTTTTTCAGAAAAGTTTACAAGGACTCTGAGGTCTTCAACTGAGTCACAGTGAGAAAATACAGTTCAAGATTATTCCAAAGGAACTTTGCTAAACTTTGACCCTGTAGCTCCTAGTAATTACTTGAGGAGTCCAGGCAGCTTGGAGTGTGTATCACCAAAGCCATCTCTCCTAGGAAATGGCCCAAATCTTGAGAAAATCCCCACACTAGCCATAAGATATGTCATGTGATACCCAAATGAGAGGCCATTCATTCATTTCATCAACAGATATGTTTGAGCATCTACTAAGCCCTAGTCACATATCTGAGTCAAGGATCTTGTGGTCAAAGAAAGAAGATAAGATGTGAGCACAATAATATAATACATGGGAAAAGAGATCACCTTCAACTCAATGATACCAGACTCAGATTCAAAGGAAACAACTGCAGAGTTAGCTGCTGGTTTTTTGACAACGGATAGCCATAGTATTTTTCAAGCTACCATAAACATAATCAGTGGTGAGGTTTGGAAAAATAAGTTTTGTGATTCTATGTGGAATGGGCCAGAAGAATAAGGAAATGGAGAGGGAAGACCCACTAAAATATAATTATAACAGTTGAGAAGAGAGTAGGGCCCCACCTAGGATGAAGACAGAATCCAAAGGATTTTTACCAGTGAATGGCTGTGAGATTATTGGTAATGAAAAGAGATAAGTGGAACATGCCTCTGAAGTTTGGAGACTAAAGACGTGAGATTGTTATGTTACTAAAATTTAAGTGAAATAAAATGTGAAAACAAAGCTTGAGATGGGAAGCTTGTTTTGTTGTGAACATGTCACATGTGAGGTACACGCAGAACATCCAAATTAAGGGGTCCAGGTTACAGGTTCATGAGAAAGAAGATGCGATTGGACATCTACATTAGAGAGACATCTACACAGAAGTGGTTGTTGATGTCATAGGAGGAAAGGAGATTTTTAAGGGAAAATAGACTGAAAGACAAATGAAACAGGCCACAGAAAACATCTTGAGAAATGACAGTATTTATGGATTGGAAGAGAGATGTCCATTGAAGAGGCAGGGGAACCAGAAACAGTGTCATGTGAGCAGAAGTGATATCCAGCTGGAACTTACGAGTATTGGTGGACCATTGTTTACATCTCTTCTGAGTCATAAGTGCTCTGTTCTTTTTGTTGTTCATATTGATCTGGTTATCAAATATTTTTTTAAACCTACAGAAGACAAAAAGCAAAGAATGAGAATCTAGTCATTACACATCTCAGGTCTGAGCAAACTTCAGCACTTTACAGTACTTTGTAAAAATCTGGAAGAGGAAAACCTCCCAGAAAGAAAGTAGTATATGCATGAAATCATTCTACAATCTGCAGTCTGGCTTAAAGAGTCCTCCCTTTGGCCCATGACCCCTGTTCTACTCTTTGCAACACATTTATCCTCTGGAAATAGATTGTTGACTTGTCTACATCTTCTACTAGACTGGAAGCTACTGACCCATATTGCAAAGGGGAAGATTTTATCTCATAGATATGGCATGTGATTACCTAATAAACGGACATTTTAATGAAATACTAACTGGCATTATATTATAGCTTTATTATGTGCTATTTTCTATGATTTCTTACTCAACTAAAGTATTTATATCAACAAAATGGTACCACTATAGACTGCTGGCATGTGTGCATAGACATGGTATAACAAACATAATTATTATTTTTTGTGAAAACTGAATTTTATTTATACTATGTACAACTATATCCTGGTTGAAGAATAAAGAAAACACCAAATACCAAAATATGACATGATAGGGATGATTATTTTTTATTTTATTTTTTTTACCTGAAATGTGCTTTAAAAAAATCTTCCATAGCTAAAGGTTCTTTTCCCCAGGGATCCTATAGTAGAATTGCTAGCTTCTTATATGCCTGTGTTAACTTTAGGTGAAGTAAACAGTTTTCTCAGTTTTCCATGACAAGTTAGAGAAGTGAGCTTTAGTGTCTTTGAAGTCAAAAGGAGTGTCCCAAAGCCATCCAGAGCAAGTCATGGATGCCCCTGTATCTTTGATGTTTTATACCCCAAAGATTTTAAATTTTCTATACCAAATGCCCAGTTCATTTTGTTCTGAAATTTAAGAGTGTTTCAGTTCAACTTGATCTAATAATCAAATAATACAATGACAGTCATTAGGAAAGAAGCACAAAAGAGACCTAAGCATATTGATATTGATAGGCTCAGCATACTGATAGTATTTAGAATTGAGGTGAATTATGAATCCTGATATCACACTCTGAAAAGGAAATTGGAGAATGAGACTATGCAGAAGATAAATGACTTCTTATTCTAAGAAACAGCAAATGAGAATTTGGAGATGTTTACATTAAGATAAAAATAATGCACGGTAGTAGTCATCAAATATTTGAAGAGTTCTCATGTAAATATGGGGAAGAATGAGGAAAGAAATCAAATTTTAGAACTAAGTTTCATTCATTTATAATTTTTGATTCTTATAGTCAAACTGATTAACATGATGAAAAATAATTTGGCAATAATTTACATGTAAGATAAATGAAGATCAGGAAAACAATATGTTTTTCTATAATACTTCAGCATACTAAACTCAGCCCTAAAATACAAGAACCAGCTCCCAAAGAAAAATTAATTATTCCAAATTTCATTTTATTTTTTCCCCAAAAGAAAATCAGCACAACACACACAACCTAAAAACCATTCCTCAAGCCAGTCAAGCCAGTTTCAATGTTCTTTCTTTGATTAGGTGAATGTACATTTATGTAGAATAAGAACATACTATCCAAATATGTGGCTTTTATAAGTTGTCAAAATTCTCATGATCTGTGCATCAAAAATGTTGAACGTTACCATTTCATTGCTCTTTTCATTAATTTTTCTCCTACTGTCTTAATAACAACAAAAATAGTGACTCCTTTATACCCCCAAATTCATTCCGCGATACTTGGCATTATTGTGTTCTTAATGAAAATTAAGAAAGACTTCTTTCTTTGGCATCCCAGAAGTGGAACATTCGGAGATATTTATGAAATGGGGTGAATGTTCTCATGTCCTACTGTTTTCTTTGTAGAGTAGTGACTTCAGCTTTACTCTGTAATGTTCTTGACAGATAATAAAGATTATGATGCATACTTATCATACACCAAAGTGGATCCTGACCAGTGGAATCAAGAGACTGGGGAAGAAGAACGCTTTGCTCTTGAAATCCTACCTGATATGCTTGAAAAGCATTATGGATATAAGTTGTTTATACCAGATAGAGATTTAATCCCAACTGGAAGTAAGTTAATGTTTTCATTTAACAGTGTGCATATTCTTGTGTCCGTCTGTGTAGTCATCATTTTTAGACAGAATTTAAACTTTTAGTTCTTTCCTTCTACATCTTTCAGTTTCTCAAGAAAGAAATGGCATTATGTGTTCAAATGAAAAATAAGTGTTGATTCCACTGAGGAAGCTACTTCGATTATTCTGTAAAGCGTCTCATGTTATAAACCTTGACATTTAAAGAAACCAAATGAGAGATTTGTACCTGGGAAAACATTTCTATCTTTGAGAGAAGCAAAGTCCCATACTCTGTTCAAAGTGATCATTGGCTATTTTCATCTTCTCAAGGGTTTACCTAGCAAAAAGAACCAGCAATTCTCATTTAATGTGTGAAAGAGAATTTACTGGGGCTTTCTGGACCGAATGTTCAATTTACTTATTCTGATAAACCCTTTTCTCTGTTGTAGCATATATTGAAGATGTGGCAAGGTGTGTAGATCAAAGCAAGCGGCTGATTATTGTCATGACCCCAAATTACGTAGTCAGAAGGGGCTGGAGCATCTTTGAGCTGGAGACCAGACTTCGAAACATGCTTGTGACTGGAGAAATTAAAGTGATACTAATTGAATGCAGTGAGCTACGAGGAATTATGAACTACCAGGAGGTGGAGGCCCTCAAGCACACCATCAAGCTCCTGACCGTTATTAAATGGCATGGACCAAAATGCAACAAGTTGAACTCTAAGTTCTGGAAACGTTTACAATATGAAATGCCTTTTAAGAGGATAGAACCCATTACTCACGAGCAGGCTTTAGATGTTAGTGAGCAGGGGCCTTTCGGGGAGCTGCAGACTGTCTCAGCCATTTCCATGGCTGCGGCCACCTCCACAGCTCTAGCCACTGCCCATCCAGATCTCCGATCCACCTTTCACAACACTTACCATTCACAAATGCGTCAGAAACACTACTAC
The DNA here is from genome assembly GCF_028021215.1 of Eschrichtius robustus. Classification (NCBI taxonomy): domain Eukaryota; kingdom Metazoa; phylum Chordata; class Mammalia; order Artiodactyla; family Eschrichtiidae; genus Eschrichtius; species Eschrichtius robustus. Next base: position 28,057,831 of record NC_090845.1, read on the forward strand.
CGAAGCTATGAATACGACGTACCTCCTACCGGCACCCTGCCTCTTACCTCCATAGGAAATCAGCATACCTATTGTAACATCCCTATGACACTCATCAACGGTCAGCGGCCACAGACAAAATCGAGCAGGGAGCAGAATCCAGACGAGGCCCACACAAACAGTGCCATCCTGCCGCTGTTGCCAAGGGAGACCAGTATATCCAGTGTGATATGGTGACAGAAAAGCAAGGGACACCCCGTCCCTGGGAGTCTGAGTGGAGTCTGCAGTCCAGTGCCTGGAACTAAATCCTCGACTGCTGCTAATGCTGTTAAAAACATGCATTACAATCTCTAGAACACGAGGAAAAACAGGGTCTTGTACATATGTTTTTTGCAATTTCTTTGTAGCATCAGTGTCTTCCTGTTTTACCATGTCTCTTACCATTACATTTTTTGACTTTGTTTTGTATGTCATTGGAATTTGTAAATTTACCTTTTTTTAAAGAAGAGACTTACGTATAGATAGAAAACCCTTTTTTGCTTCATTAGTTTAGTTTTAGAATGGGTTTTTATTTCCTTTCCTTGATTTTTGTTTTGCTTTTAACATTTCCTTGGGGTGCTTGGACAAATCTATCCGATGGGACAAGGAGCACCGGATCCTCTCTTGGGTTCTGCCTAGGATCAGCAGGGCCATGTGGGCCTTCAGAAAGCAGTGCAACGAATGCCAGCATTGCCATTTGGGAAAAAAAAAAAAAAAGATGAGAAGAACACTTGTTCATAGGAGGGCCGCGCCAATCAGAGCCCTGAATATCTTCCTTGTCCCACCTCATTCCCCACCTCTACCCTTCTAATGGCGGCATGATGTGTAAATTCTGAGAAGGGGTTGGGGGGGGTCTAACTGTCTTAACACTTAATTCACTGCTCGTCAGAATGCACTCCAGACCCAAAAGTGTGCTAGTCACTTGACAGTGACCACTACAGAGTGCTAAGAAGAGAAGATCAAGGGCAGGAAAATGGGGGAGAGTGTGCTGTTTCCGTTTTTTAAATGAGTTGATGTACCCTTATATAAATATATATATATATATATATATATATAAAAACACACAACAAAAGAAACAAAAACAAAAAAAGCAAAAAAACAAAAAAACAAAAAAATCAAGCCCTATATTTGATCACTTCCTGGAAAGGCATGAATGTGTTTGTGGCTGTTTTTGTTTACTATTCTACTTCCTCTTTTCCCTCTATAATTTTCTGCAAATGAGATTATGTGCAAATGCCAGGCAAGTTAACTCAAAAGGGTGAATCAACACAAGTCAAAATGAAATTTACATTGAAGGCTTCCAAACCAAAGGGAAGGGCAGGATGTGTCATCAAATATGTTTTGTCACCTTGTATTATAGAAAATGTTATTTTCTAAAGTGTCAGTGCAAATCTGTGAAACTTATTATGGGGTCCCCTTGTATTTAAATGTTAATTCACTGTATTTAATTTTCAATGCTATATTCAGAATCAAGTGTTTGGTTTCAATTTGTGAACATAAGCAACTTATTAATATCAAAGTGTTTATATAAGCACTCAGGAGGTCAAACATATGAATACCAACAGAAATCAGTATTTTCAAAATAAACATTATTTACACAAAATAGTTTTTAAATTAGGTGAGAAGGTATTTAAAATAATTAATTTTACTGTATAAAGAATTAGTTTTACTTTAACTGTACAATTCTATCTGTCAGAAACAGAAAGCTGATGCTCCCAGGAAATTCATCTCTTACCATTTAGTTTTATGTTTGAATGACATAGCAGCTAATACATAGTCATGTTGAAAATGATGAAACATCAATCATAAAGGAACTTGCAGAGGGCAGAATTGCTAAAGGGAAATATTACCTAAGTAACTTTTAGTTTTAAAAAAAATCAATGTGATGAAAACACTGATAATAGAACTCATGCATTACTTTAGTGATTCATTATAGGAACTTCCATTCCAGCCATCGTCTGTGGGCCTGTGTAGTGAGTATTGTATGTTTGGTTTATTCCTACCACCATATAATGAGAAAACAATTCTACACTTTTGGTCACAATACTAAGGTATGAGTTGGCCACACACACAAAAATGTAAACTTCAGTAGGAGTTCACTGGGGAGGGTAAAACTGAATTGCAAATGTATGAGAGATGAGTATAAGAATTTTGTAACAATGCAAACATCTCATATTTGTGTGACAAGGAAAAGGACCTTTAGGATGTGCATTGATTTTTATTTGCTAAAAAAATGCTTATTTCCCTGACAACTCTCCTCGGTCCTTCTCTACAATCTGTTCTTTATTCCCGTGCTCCCCTTGGACCTGTGTCACATTTTCACAAACCAGAACTGAAGCTGCAAGGACACATAAACTTTAAGGTCAGCTTTGCACATTGGGTTATTTTCAGAATCCAAGAAGGCCATTGTTTACTTTGTACTATGGACACCTGTCAGGGACTGGTGGCAGTGAACCTCATTGGACTGGATTCCAGATTCCCCCAGTGCTCAGAAAACTGTAAACATGGCAATGGCCTGGTTTATTTCTTTGTTTTTTTCATTTTTTTTTTAAGTGCACGATGAAAGTGTGGAATAAATGTAGAGGAAGTGTTCAGACCACAGTCATATTTTAGGCATCCATAGGTGTTAATTTAGCTGCATTGGGAGTACATTTTTTGTTCTATTTTTAGTGTAGATTTAAGAACTTTGAATAGCATGATTCAGGGATTGATGGGTAATATTTGATATTCTCACAACTTAAAAAACGTTTTTTTTTCCTCTAATGCTTTGTCATATTTTTAGAAAATAAATGGAAGAAGAAGCTATCTATGGCTTTAGAAACATTCCTCCCAAGTATTCCTCTATCAGCTCCATGTGAAAACAAATGAAGGAAACTGTCATGTGTTCACGTGCTCTATGTTTAACAAAAGTTATGTTAGAATTCACAATAAAGAGAGAAAAAAAATGTATTTTCCCTAGTGCTTAGGTTTCATCCTTCTCTTTTTTCGGTGGGGACTATGGGGGATAAGAATATTCTAGCTGTAAAAACACAGTTGAAAGTGTGAATATGTTAGCCAAGCAGAGGGAGATAATCAGCGTCTGGACTTGGACATGTGTGTTGTTTGGTATTGCCTGTTTTTCATCATTCGCTGCTCAGACTCCAAGTGACATGTTACGGATTCGTAAGTCCACCTGGTTCTTTAATGTAACCTCTACTTGCTGCCTATGAGCGTCCTACCCTTTATACTGGTGCTCAGATCTTTGATTATTTAATTTGTAATCCATTCCGTAGGTCTTCTATGGGCAGAGAAGAAATTTGTATCTCATGCAGCCAGCTGATTTAAGTTAAGATCAATTTTATGAAATAAATCTAACACACAATGAGTTCAGACACCTGAACCTACTATATTTCTATAGGTAAACCCCTCATTGTTCAGTCAACCATTCTGCATTTATTACTTTCTTCATAGTGTATGTATTTGAACCCTATTGACTTAAATACCTAAATACTGCTTTTTTCCTTATTTCCTTATTATTTAGCATTTTATGACAAGAACAAATAATAACTGAGAGCCGACCCTAAACTCCAAGTAAGTTTTGTTTATCCTAGAATAGTCATTAACTTTTGACAGATACCATTTATGTAAATTTAGATCACCATTTCTAGGAAAACATTAATTCATACATTTGTGAATTATCTTCAGATTCTGGAATGATACCCTAGTTCTCCTTTTTGTAAGAAGTATTTTGTTATCTTGTGCTTAATTTCTTTCTTATTTTAATTTAGTTTAAGTTTATGTCATTAGTCCCAGAAGAAAGCTTATTCAAATTCAGAGGAGACCATTGATACTGTGCAAGTAAAATGACTGAATGGAACTAAGAGAATACATAGACACAGAAGCAGAAAATCCCTATTGTTCCTGATCTGAACTTGCTTGGTCATTATTCCCACTATTGTTATAGTTGATTAAAAGAGGTGATATATTATTAAATGGATTAGAAATCCTACCTACATATTCCCTATTGCTGAAGAATTTTTTTAACAACATATACAGTCATTACAAAGAGATGATGATGCAACTGAGTTCCCTAAAAGGAGCAGCTTGTCAATGGAAGCAGAGCTATTCCCTGTCTTATCACTAAGCCTTCCCACTTTATTGTTCTGAACAAAGAAAGTAACCAACAGTTAAATTTGCATTATCCTTAACAATAGACCTTAAACTTGGGTTTAAGGACACCGTGAGTCTGTAAAAAGGATTAAAGGAAATAACGAAGCACTTGAAATTTCAGACAGAATTGTGAATGTGTACAAAACTGATTTCTGGGATGTTAGTCTCAAAGACATCCATCACCTAAAAAACTATCGATGTTTCAATTTAGAGCATATTCTCAGAAACTGACATTCAGATGAACCACATGTCTTGTAGACACTGTTATGGCTACTATTCCTTACCTTTATTCATGAAAATTCAGGGGATGACTATTGTTCTTTTAACAAACAGAGGCAATTCCTCTTCCAACATGACCCAACTTTGTGGGAGAATTGGTTTACAGTGAGGAAAAACTTTGATTGATGACAAGTAATTCATGCCCAAATAAGTAAGAGTTGATAGTTTATTCATTTCTTAATTTACTCAAAAGATACTTGGGGGTGGGGGGATGTGAAATCATGCAATGTGGCATGACGCCTTATTTCTTTAAACTTTTTTATGGGTTGATTTAATCATTCTCCTACAACAAAACTAAGAAGAATTAATTTAGTGCAGGAGTAGAAGAAACAGCCATTTGACGTGTTTTTCCAAAGGGACCCAGTTTTCTTGTCCAAGATCTAGAATTGGTTATATACTTGGTTTTCAGCAACTGTGCTTATGCCAGTTTCAGGATTTATGATATAACTTCGGGGTAATATGAAAAATTTTGAGAATGAACTGAAGTGAGGTGGTGGTTATTTAAAGTTTTACTTTTTACTCATTATGGGCAGCAAAATGAAAGTTTGTGCTATGTTAATTAAGATACTGTCACAGGGAGCTGTGAGACCTGACTAAATTTGAGTAAAGAGAAGGATGATGATGATGATGATGACTTAATCCTAATCCTAATCTTATGTGTTTTGTCATCATCAGGCTTCAGTCACATGTATAGAAAATGCCCAGACTAAAAAGAAGGAACTCAGCTCTAATTTTCCATCAAGTATCACTTCTTCCTTCCAGGCTCAGAACACAAAACATCTCTCCATTATATACACATAAGATACGTAAAAAGAAAACTTTCCTTTTTCCCTTTAGTAAATGTTTCTCTAATTAGTCTCTGAGTCCACTGACAAACTCATGTTTCTGAATCGTTTGTTAAAGTTAAGTAAGGCACTATTGTTTTTTCTACCATTCACTACCTTCATTGATGCATCCCGCAGGGTCTACAGCCCCGAAGGAATTCTCTTTCTAACAAAGGCAAGTCATTACACTGTATTCCCTCCACTACTAAATGAATAGAAACCGAAGAACTTCACATGAACTTGAGACTCTTACATGTAATATTAATGTTGTGTAAATTTCAGTCTTCATAGTCCAGATAACCTTAAATTTCAAAGGGCATGCTGGTCATTAAAAAAAAAAATTTAATGTAAAACTACATACTACATACTGCATGAACATGTGGCAAAGTAATTCGGACCTATCCTTACTAGTCAATGAGAGACTAAATTTGGGGAGATCAGATGTGAGTGTTTTAGGTTAATTCTCAACTGGGATGAAGACATCTTTCTGTTAGGATATGTGGACAGTTGTCCATATTCCTTGCAACATATGCTCCTGGTAGCTAGAATCCTTAGTGTGTTCTTTCGACCAAAGTAGTGGAGATATGTTCATATGATCTGCTATTGAATTGTAAAAACTTTTACATTTTCAGAGTTTGAGAGAACCCAAATAGGAAAATGAGTTTAGTCATTTTCCTCTGCTGGTGTTCAAGTCAAATTTTAAACTCAGACACTCTCAGATATGTTCAACAGTCAGTAAAAAGTGCATTTTCCCTAGTGTTTCCCTTTAGTTTTGCCTACCCTCTTTGATTTTGTACAATCTAGAATGTATGTAACTCGTGTAGGTGATGGAGGCACTCCTTTTTTTCTTAGAATACTTACAATTATATATTTGGTTTTGCTTTCACTAGCAATAGGAAAATAGACAAATACAAGTGTAAAAATGAGAAATTTTAAACTTGAATTATAATTTGTGTTTTACAGTCGTTTCATAAGTCTGTTGCTCTCTATGAGTATGCTCTCTATATATCCTGTAAAAATAAATTTATATGTTACATAGAAATTCAAGAAATTAAATTATTTATTAAGCTACAAATGTTTCTTCTGGTTTCTACCTGATCATAGATGAAAATAAATTAAATAATGTGTTGTTGGAACCTCTGTAAGTACCTTCGTTAATTTGACAACTCTTGTTATACATTTCTTTCCCTCTCTGTTTATGTCTGTATAAGCTTATAATTCTTAGACTTAATTTCTATTATGATTATGGAGAAGGGGACTTAAGAAATGGCCAATTGGCTGAACAAAAAGAAAAACCTTGTTAAAAAGTCAAGTCCGCTTACAATCCCTCTTTTTTTCTTCACTGCTGGATTTGTGAGAAGTTTGAATCACAAACTCAGTCACTTAAAAGTTATTATCACGTGAATGATCTTTTCAAGGTTAAATTCTGCATTTTCCCTTCATCTATTTCATAAAATTCTTTCAGGAACAGAAATGAAAGGAATGATAACGCGTGAATCCTCTTTGCTGTTTCTTTTCCTTACTTCTTGCTCCCCAGGTATTTTATTCCTTTCTTTTTAAGGTACTACTCACATAAGGACCTTAAAGTCCCCTCAGGTAATATTTTAAAGTGACCAAAATCTTTAATCACTTTATGATTTTTAACTCTGTTTCCACCTAGTTGTAGTGCACAGTTATTCCTAAAGGGAAATGTTTTTGGCCTTACTTTTCATTTTATGTTAAAGATAAATAAAATTATCAATATTATTTATTTATTTGGGGGGAGGGGAATAGTGGTAAGTCTTTCCATCACAAGTGGAACAAGTGAACAACCATAAACCTTTTAGAACAAATGGGCTGTTTAGGCAAAATTCATGTCTTAGGACAGCCTTTTAAGAAACACTTATTAAAGATAAAGCAGAGATAAATCATTATGAAAAATGGAAAGTAATATTTTTTTTAAAGCTGTAAGGTTATTTCAGGTTGGATTTCAAAGTAATTAATATATTTAAAATTTCACAAAGTCATTTCTACCTCAGTAGGATTTTTCAGTGTGAAAAAAATAACTTCTACTGAAAAAGTAAAATGTTATATGGATTATGACTCAGTGTATAATTTCTATATTGTATTTTAAGCTGTGACTCATAGGACCTGACATATTATTAAAAATATCAAGAAAGAACTCTGTAGTTGAAGAATATTGGGGACTATGTGTGCGCCTCACACACAAATTCTCAGGAACTTTCAATTACACTCATTAACAGCTGGTTAAAAGACTGATAGTCAAGGAACATCTTACTTATTTCTAGAAGATTCCTAATTGATATCAGATCTACATTTACTGGAAAAATAGAAACATAGAAGGAGGCAAATATTCAGAGAATTAAAACAGTAGTAAACTAATCACTGCTGTGGGATTTTTAAGATGTATGTATGGCCTGTAAGAGTAATGCAAACAAATTCCTTGATTAAGCTTACATTTTCAATCAATGTTTAATGCCCAGTGATACTGATGTGTGGGGGGGAGGGTGGGTGAATTTCTGAAGGATCGAGAATATCTGAAGTTGATGAATAATTTAGCCAATTGTTTGCCCAAATTAGGGATTTTTATTCCAGTGTTATGTTGATTTGAGATGGTACACAGAGGGAAGTTTTTATTTGAATATTTATGTATTTGATTTAAAATATGTTAGAATTTAAAAAAAAAAACTTAAGTAGTAGATCAAACTTGACCTTGTGGATACTATTTCTGGTAGAATAATATATACTAAATGATTTAAACAAAAATATAGGTAAATAAGTCTAGGAAAGGTGATATATGGCAAAAGTCATCAAGATGGTTCATAAATGACTGGATTATGGAAAAACTGCTAAGGCAGTCCAATTTCTACCTTCTGGGAAACAAAACCAATAAAAGGAGAATATCCCAAAAATCAGAGAGCAGAACATGCCAAAAGCCTATGTATATGACAAACAGAACTATAAAATTATGAAAATGAATAGCTGGTTTAAATTAGGCAATGAAATATCTCAGTTCTTCTGTTGTCCTTGGCAATAAAAAACTGTTTACACAACTATGAACTTGAAAGGAAAACTGGGCTCTGAATGAAAATCCTTTTTTTCAGGGGTCTCAGCATGCTTTTCCTCAATAAAATGGGAAATTTATTGCTAAATGTTATAATGTATGAACAGAAATTATGATTTTGGCATGCTTGATACTGTGGCATAAAGGTTTGGTGAGGAGTGAGATAGCTCTTTCATAGCATCCTTCTAATGGGCCTACTAGTAATAATTCTAAGACCTAGGTGCGCTTAGAATCACCTGGAAAGGTTTAAAAACTCCTAAAGTCCCACAGATTTCAGATGATACTAATCTGAAGTTTGTCCCTATTGTTAGTTAGTCAGTGGGTTTGTTTGTTTAATAAACCCTCCAGGTTATTTTATAAGACAACCAGAGTTGAAAACTATAGGAGCGAGACAGATGGGTCTCAAATTTTAGACTCCAGAACAATTGCCTGGAAAGTTTGTTAAAAATGGAAATTCAGATTGAACGCCAATAATACTGGAGTGGGGTCCGGAATCTATGTACTTACTAAGCTCCACAGGTGACTCTAATGTGGTGGCCCAAGGACCCCATCCCCCCGTCCCCGGCCTCTTTGAGTAACACACGTGTAGGATTTATTGTTTCTGTCATTACTACTGCTGTTACTCTTTGGAATACAAGATTAAAATTTGCAGCAGATGAATGTCACCATAAACTGGGTCTTCCTTTTTTAATAATTCCTCCCAGTTTGTCCACCAGAACTCAAAGAAGTCCTGAAAAGAGCTGAACTATATAGACAACAAGATTTTATTTGAGAATTTCTCGAAAAGAAGGACAAAAAAAGAACTAGTCAAGAAAACCAACTTTGTCATGAAATATATGACTTCAAAAAAGTAATTGTACCATCGTAGAAGAAACAAAGCTAATAGTTACGTGTTAATTAAAAACACACCTTCCTTCTAAGAGACTACAGATCTATTGTTACTTCCATTTCTGTTAAGGAAGAAAAATGACAAAATTACACAGGGATACCAAAGATATTGGTTGTGAAAATAAATACATCAATATAAAATGTACTAAATTTTTTGGACTTAATTAACAATTATTTTTCCTCACATTAACAATGAATTCATTCAAAGATGAACTCTAATGAAGACTTTTCCAAATGTCCTTTAGCATAAGAATTGCTTGTAGCATTTGTTAAAAGCATAGATTACTGGCTCACACTCCAAAGCAATGGAATTCCAGGAAATGTTTATGATCGTTGTAATTTGGGGAACCGTATCTAGTGAATGACGTAAAGTCCAAGACTGTATTCATCCAGCGCCAAAAAATTTAGTTAATCCTATGTGGGATGATACATTAAATGCATCATCTCTCATTATTTCAGAAAAATGACAACCAGTTGGTTCTTTATTTCATACCTCAATCACTTATTCTGACAATATATTTCCAGCCACATAGATTTATCTTACTAGGCTAATGTTGATCTTTATGTTCCTTGTTATGCCAGGAATGAGTACCAGTGATGAGGTTGCTAGTTTCTGTTTCTTAAGAAGAAATGTCCTATTTGATGTCTGATTCTCACAAACTAATCACGTCACTCATCCTAAGTGCAAATTTCAAGGACAAGGCTTCTGTTAGTTAAGAGAAAATATTCTTATACATGCTTTGTGGATTAGCCACATCAAAGAGTTTCTTCTAGAGAATTGGTTTAAGTTTTCCCACACATATGCTAATGACTTCCACAGCCACTGTAGGCCCGCTTACCATCTAGAGTTTTATAACACTAGAACATCCAAAAAATAATACTCAACAGTAGAATTTTATTGAGTGCAATAAAGCCTTTTTTATTTCTATACTAAACTGAAAGAGACAATATACCAGTTGAGCTGGATTTATTTTCAGAACGCATTCTGCACAACAGCAGTTCGAAACAGTCAACTTTGACAACATGAAGTATTTAGTGTGCTAAATGAGTCTACATGTGTGCGTGCATGTGTACTCTAATTGAAAACACACACTAGCATTACATTTAAATAACCTTAATCAATATATGTACCACATTAAATAAACAGTTATATGAATTCCCAAGATAACGCACTCCATCAGGAAATTACCAGTGAATCATTTTGGCACAGGCTAAAAATAAATACCCAAGTTTCTGTTCAACTCACTTTAAGAACATGCATTTTATCTTAAAGGAGAGAGTCAGCTTATTCTTGTTTCCCCATAAAAATTCTGTGATTGTTTCTGTTTCCTACTTTTTCCATTACGTGGTAGCCCTGAGTTATTCATTTATAAAAAAAGGGGGAGGCGTTGCACTCAGCAACTATCATAAGAAAAGCCGATGACAGCACCAAAGTTATTACCATGAGTTTCCTGTTTTAGTTGATTTTATTTTTCCAGGGCTGTGATATATCTTATTTTTTCAGATTCCATTTAAATTATGTCCATAGCAAATAACATGTCCTCAGCAAAGCCTAACTTCAGAGATACAGTTACTGATAAGATTTTTTTTTTTTTTTAGTTTTCTCTTACTTTACAGAATCCATGCCATCACTGAAGTGAAATAGAAACACAATAGAATTAAGTGAATTTACAACCGACGATCTTATGAGTACTGCACCTTAAGTATTCTGTGCCACCAGGTGACGTTGTAGTCATAGTCATCTTCAAAATGGGCATCTGAATAACTTGCTGTGTATTTTCATGAGAAAACTGGACGTGCGACGAGAAATTACAGGAAGGGGATAGCAGATTCCTGCTGGTGTAGCATTTGTGTTGATATCTTTAAAGATCTTTAAAGAAGTATACTTTTGTGTTGAGATCTCTAAAGATTTTCACTACGGCTTAATAGGTAAGACTACGTAATCAACTGTAGCAAGCATAACATACTTAGCATTTTGTACTTTCATTTTTAAGAGGGAAGGAGATCACTCACTAACTATGAATGCTGCATATGTTAGCAATAGAGATAAGTGATTTTGTAATTTTGATTGCACTTGCCTTAAAATTTTTTCCAAAAAGAAATTATATAAATAACAAATATAGATGAGGATGGTTAAAGAACATTGTTTAAAAATAGGCAAGTTCTGCACTGATTATACTTTTTTTACATAATTTAATGCATAATGGCAGAATATATTTGCCAGATCCATGTAAAGAGTATATGAGCACATGATAACAGCAGTTTGTATAAGCACAAGGTGTTCTATGTTTAGACTAAAAATTAACAATAATAACTTTTGGTGTGTGCTTTAAATTTCAAAAAAGTTGGATGTTTAAAGATAAATTTATTACTTGCGTAAGAATATTTTTGTATAATATCGGCAAAGGTTTAAAAAATGGACTTGCTTTATGGAGTGCATTTTACAGAGAAAATAAACAGGGTATGTGTATAGTTTGTAAAATGTTTTCTTTCAAGATTACTCTTTCACTGGTTAAATGCGAGGATATGATGACTTGAAGTACCTTTTTTTGTGTGAACTGAACAATACGAACAACAAGAACAACAAAAATAAAGCAATGTGAATAAGTTGCGTATGCAAACTTTTTTTACTCAATGCCAGTAGATTTCGAAAACAATAGCAAGGTCCGTTTTTGTTAGTATAATGCTAAAAATAATTATATAAATGTGGTTTGCCATTCGATGCGTGAACATATATCCATTATAAGAAAAATATAAAAAGTGTTTTGATTTTAGGAAAACTTTTATTCTTCATGCTTCAGTTTAAAGTTATATTTATTGTCTAAAATTAAGAACAATAAGACAATTTAATAGCACCTCATACTTCTTATTACATATTTATGACATCAAAGTTAATATATAAAGAAAGTTCTTGAATTAATAAAAGGTTCTATGTGTACCTGGCTATCAAGGAATGTATGTCCTGGGCTAAAAATGTTACAAGGTTTGTTAGAAAGAACATATTTACAAAACTGGTGTGCTGGTATATATATATATAAACTTTCAGTCTCAGAAAAAAAAAATATATATCCTTATAATGTACCTGTATTTAGTTAAATACCCTGCTTCGAAATCTATAAATGTGATTGTGAGCTGGTTTGGAGACCAAGGAGTATCTACAAGGCTAAAAATGTCTCTTGAAGATTAAAATGAGAGGCTTGATCATTTAAGAAGACAATAGTCCCAGATAAGATGTGTGGATTTTCATACATGCTTTTATAAGTATTATCCGGTAAGTGGTTTTAAGAAGGTTCTATAAACTTTCAATTAAGAAAAAAATGTGGAAACTGAAAATAAGCTTTCTTTTCTGGGGAAAATACTTGTGACAAGAAAACCAGAAAAAGAATCACATTTTTTAGACATGAGGTATCATACCTACAGCACTATGGGGTGCGGAAAAAGTGCTGGACTAATACAGAATTTTTTTTTTTAATTTTGTAAAATTTTTTTTTCCAAGAGGCCAAGGGCATTAAAATGAAAACCTAATTTCTGGTGTATCACAGACATTCCTGTACCCATGGCAAGTATTGCTACTTCTTAATGATGCACAGTTATTCTATATTTTGAGCATCTGTGTAAAACTGTGCAGTTATTACTGTATTAGGTCACACCCAGGGGAAATGCCAAAATCAAGAGTGGGTGGATGCAATTGCTCAAAAAAGTATTACAGGCATTTATTAGGAAAAGAAAGAGTATTTAAATTAATAAAACTAACGATGAAACATTAACCTATAGAAGTTGACTCAATGTCTTACTCTTCCCTCCCAACAATTGTCCTACTGACTGAAATGTATTAACACATCCTAATTTTTTTCTTATGATTCATCTAAGAATTTGGCAAAATTAACAACATAGAGTCCTCCTCTTTGTTCCATCTAGATAATCTCTGTCTTTAAAAAAAAAAAAAAGGAAGACAAAAATTTCCTTTAACTGCCCGGCCCCCCCGACACAGATAGGGCATGTGTCTTTTTTTTTTTTCTTCCTCTAATGTTCCAAGCATCTCTGCTCCTGTGCTGGTGGGTTGTCATGTAGATACAACCCCAGTTCTGTATTGTGGTTATAGAATTCAATTTTTCTGTGATAATGTCAACATATTCAGTGAGTCAGCTCGGGGTAGGACCACTGGGGTAGCACTTAAGTAGGCCTTCGTGGTTAAGGGTCTGAGAGTATGATCTTGAGTTGTCTAAGCCAAGATCTGTTAACAGACCTACGAATGATCATTCTCTCTTGTTCAGACTCATGCTAATCAGGCCTTTAAGACACTGTCTTCAATGCAAATGACAATTATTAATAGTGGACAGAATGTTCTCGCCATCTTGTAGGAAAGTTAAATCATAACTAAAATTTGTTTGCAATATGTGGAATCATAAAGAGGAAACTTAGTAGAAAGAACTTAATGTCAATTGTCGTGATACATCTATCTCCACCACTGAGATACAGCTGTTATGCAAAGTCTCTGTTCTGGACATTTTCTTCCTTACACAGAACTAGAAAGACAGAGACAAATTCTGACTACTGACGTTTCCTTCTTCTGGACTCCCAGATGCCTCTCACTCTCCTGTTAAATCGTACGGCTTTAAGTGTGATGATATAGCCGTGCCTGGTTCTCGCTGCCTGGAATATGAGTGTTAACAAAACTCCTCAGCCATCCATTTGTCAATATCTGCTTTGGGCAGCTGATCGCCTTAAGTACTTTGTCTACAATCAGTCTCAGAAGACAACCTTATTTTTCAACTTTTGGTCACATGTTATTTTTGGTTAAATAAGCTCATTACACCATTAACACCTATTGATTTGAGCTGATAATGTTTAATAATTTAATTAAACCTTAAAGCCCTCATTTACCTCTTAAAATGTATGGGAAAAAACACCAGAGAAGTGTTCCTAGGGCTTGTTCTGAGATTCTGGCAGAGGAGAGCAGCTGTTTGCTCTGCTCAGGTCATCTGTTTTGGTCTTTTCTAGACCTCCTTTAAGATGATGCTTGACAGAGTTGTTTATCTGCTAACCTAACTGCATGGAAGCCCTGGAGGAGACAGCAGGATAGGCTGAAGAGCAGACAAGTCATTTACTTTAAGTTGAGAGACCTTGAGCATGGTATGTGACCTCTTTTACCCCTGAACTCCACATGAGAAATGCAAGTGGACAATAATACCTTCTCTGAAGGTAAGTTGTAAAAGTTCCTTCCTTCCTTGCTTCATTTACTTATTAGTGTCAAGCATTGTTCTGGTTGCTGGGGACATAATAAAGAATCAGAGACAGTATTGTTGACTCACAGGTCTTACTCTCTGTTTGAAGGTGACACACAAGGCAAGTTCCCGAATCAATGAGAAAATTTCAGACAGTGATACACGCAATGACAATATAAACTAGGGGGATGTGACAGGAAGTGACTACCTGAGGAGGTTAATTTACAGAGTGGCTATGAAAGGCTACTTGGAAGAGATAAAATTATGGCTGAACCTAGAATCAGGAGAAGGGGACAACCAGGAAAAGACTTGGCGTTAATCCGAAGGGCAGACTAATGCAAAGACATTGAGGCAGGAATGAGCTTGGTGTGTTTGAGGAAGAAAAGGAAGGCCATGTGGCTGGGTCCTTGTGAATGCAGGTTACAAGTAATATACAGAAGGCATGGTACCTAGTAGGTGATAGATAAAGGGTAGCTAGTATTACTGAAATCAGGTTGGAGATTACATTTTAAAATTCGGGTTGTCTTAATGTAAAATGAAAATATATTGTAGTAACTCTTCATTCCATCTTTTTTATTGTCCAAAACATCTTTGAGTTGTAGTTTATCACTGATTGAAGGACTTCAACAGGTTGTATTTAAGAGCATTTATTCTCAAATCTCTAAGTATGTCATCAAATCAGCTATAAGAAAAACCAAACCAAAAACATACTCTCAGCTTATGGACCTGATGTGCTATATCTAACTGGCTAATTAGAGTCTATGTGGTTCTTGGGGGTGTGGGCAGCAGAAGGCCAAATGTGTAATGCCCACATACTGGGGCAAGAACCAGTGCAATAGTCTCTCGCCTCTCACCTCACCATGATGTGCAAGGAAAGAGGTGGGAAGGAGAGACATGGGGAAAGAGGCCTGAGAGAAGTGCATTGATTTAGTTCCCTATTGCTATGTCACAAACCACCCCAAAAGCCAGTGATTTGAAACAATAAACTTTTTATTATCTCTCATGTGAATTGACTAGGATCAGCTGTGCAGTTCTACTGCTGGGCTCCTTTAGGAACTCTCATGCAGTGGTGTCATATTACCAATGGAAATGGAGACATATGGAAGGTAAACTGAAATGCTACAATGGCTCTGTTTCTCTCCTTCCTCATGTAGTTCTCCGCCTCTACTCTCTACTTGGTCCCTCCCCCAAGGTCTCTCCATGTGGTCTCTCCAACTGGGTACTAGACTTCTTACATGGCAGCTCCAGTTTCCCAAAAGTGCAAAAGTGAAGGCAACCAGACCTTCTTCAGGGTCAGCATGACTTTCACCACATTCTGTTGGTTAAACTGAGTCAAGTCAGATTCATTGTGATTGATTGTGGGAGGGGACCACACAAGGCATGAATTTCAGAAGGCATGGCTCTTGGAAGCCATCTTTGCAGACTGACTACCACAGAATCAATGAGAAAGACAGGATGCATGGGACTGAACCCTTGGTGTCCAGGACGTGGTCCCACCTCATGCAAGTACTACATGTTTGGCCTTTGAAAGACATGAAGTCCACAACTGCCTTCGGTATCTAAACAAAACTGTCTAAGCTCAGATGGTCACTAATACCATTAAGTTTAAATGTAACAAAACATACAAGAAGAAAATCTTGTCTTCCTTCTCCCCCGACCCCAGCCTATAAGGGTTCTTTCTTAACTTAGTCAAAACTCACTCTGCTTACAGGAGAACAGGGAGCTAGCTAGGGAAGCCTTTATATTAAGGTTTCCTTTTTCTAGTAATGAACTAATGCCAAACCTCCATTAGCAAAGTCCCCAGGGATCACTCCGTAGATAAATAAAGATTCTATGGTCAGGCCACTCAAGATGGCTGTTCTCTTGCTCTCTGTACCTCCCCTGCCCGACCAGTGCCTGCTTCACCTCTACCCTATGCACATGACTGACTTTCCTACTACTTGCCCTGGGCCGCAGCTGGTGGTTGTTCTTATCAAAGGGGCGGTGAGGGGCATGCCCCTCTACTGGTTTCCCTGGTAACTAATGAGCCCACCTGATGTCAATTCCCCTCTAACTGGTAATCTCCCCTTCCGCGGGGGAGAGAAGCCTGCCGCCATGTTCTGCCCGCCGTCCGCTACACACGCTGGGGTGTCGCTCCAGGACCGTGCTTCAGACAGGTCAGCTCCCCCATCTGTTAAACCATTGACGTCTCTGTTGCTGACTCCGGGCTCTTTCTTTGGTCTGAAAGCTGGGCAAACACAGGCCTTGTAGGCCTGCGGGGTGCAGCGCAACAGGGCAGAGCAGCCGAGAGACCGAGGAAACTCCCGTGAGCGCCAAGATGTCGGGAAATACAGGACGGGGAATGGAAAGTTGCAGGTAATCCTGGAGCGGCTGTCCACTAACATGTGGGGCCCAAAAGTTCCAAGGGTGACCCCGAAAGTTACGGGGCGATCCCAGGGTGTCTGTCCACTAGTATGTGGCGTCGTTGCTGAGTGGCGGCGGCCGAGAGATCTGGAGAGCAGTGCCCTCCAATGGCTCTGCTATTGTATCAAAGTGAGCCTTCTGTAATTGGTTAAGCCAGCTTTCTAGAAGGAATTGGTATTTCTCTTGTGCCTTTGAGTTGTAAATGGTCTACCTGGGCTCTCAGGAACTTTAATCTTCTGTGATCTCTACGAGTAAAGGAGAAAAAAAAGAGCTTTTAGGTAAACTCTATAGAAATAATTATGTTTTGGGAATGTCTATCGAAAATAGTCTCTCCAGATTTTGGTAACTTGAAACTACACTAAGTTAAATGAGGAGAATTCATTGACTATCTGGGTCATTTCAAATAACATAAAATATTAGAACATTCATTGCTGAGCGGGTCTCAGTTTACCTGCCTTTGCCTGCTTAAGAGAGGTAGACTAGAGCGTTACGTTTTCCAATCAGGAAATGCACAATTACTTGCTTCTTGGTTTTTGCCAGACATTAAGGTTTTCAGGGCTTAAGGTTATAATCAGTCATAATTCTTGTAACCAAGTTCCTTTATCAATTACATTGCGATCAGGTGTTTAACCGTGCCTTTTTAAGTCATTTGTCATTTATAGATAGTTATTTTTGTACCCTGATGCTTTTGCAAAAGTGCTTCATCTTCAAGAAGATTCATAGGAAGGATCTTTTGACAATAACAGGTCTCTGATAAGTTTCAGATTATACTGCTGAACTGGGTAAGAACTTAAAGAATCCTAATGGAAGACCTGATGGCTTCATAAAAGTTAACAGAAGGATTGGTTACTGAGTGAACTGGTGAAAATAGTTTTAATTTTTATGGATTTTGTCTCGAATGTTACTGGTTTTGATCTGTGTTTTCCAGATATAGGGAAGCCCTTCCCCTCATGTTGGTTATGAATTATAGCAATTTGGTAAAATACACCTGTGGGCAGAATTGAAGCATTTTCCGTTTTCTCTCTGCCCGGTCCCTCCAGAAACTGGGGACTCTTGTGTTCTGAGCAGCCTTATCAGGGGAATGGAAAAGACTGTCTCCTGGCATGTGCAGGAATCTTGATATTTTGGGGACTTCTAGAAGAGAAAAATCCACCAAGGCAGAGCCTGATAGCAGGCCTTTGGCATGGCTTTCCTGGCCTTGAGAGGCCTTTTTGGAATTCAGTCCGAGACGCCTGAGGACTTCCCCCTCAGGAGTTTGGAGGAGCCTATGTGATCTATTGACCAGACTTATTTTGCAGACAAATTAGTTTTGATTGGCTGTGTTTGGAGATGAGGGTAATTTTAGAGAGAACAAGATTATGTTTCAGTGGATGTTAAATTCTAGTTCTGTTAATTGAGGCCTGTATTTATGAAAGTTATTGTGCTAACCATACTTTTGCCCTGATGTTCTGGATGGAAAGAAAATTAGTGAAATTGTCACAGAGTATAAGTACTCATGAAGTGTGACGCCACTTGCTTCAGTCTGCTGCTAAGAGCCCATGTACAATGCTTGTGTGACAGTGGGTATAGGTGATAAAAGGTATAGCCTAGAAAGTGTCTCCCCATTAACATACCTCAGAGCCTGTTCATGAGACCTGACTAGCTTTCCCCCAACGTGAATGACTAGGTGAATATAAGCAGAAACTAACACACCATTGTAAAGCAAATTATACTCCAATAAAGATGTTAAAAAAAAAAAAAAAAAGGGAGGCCTAGCACCAAGGGACATGATCTGAACCTGGGGTAGGAGCTAGCACGCCCGCATTGCAGGACAAATATTTTATCAACAGTGCTTTCTGTTGGAAGATTTGCAATCGAAAGGCGAAATGATGGAAAAGTCTGCGCGTATTGAGGTATGGGGAAGTCATTCTGGTTTATATATGGTTTAACTTAAATTTTACTGACCAGAGCAGCCTGATTTGTGGCCTTTCAGACATGCACTGTATATCTGCTTTGGCGATTGAGGAAGGGAATATGTTTGAAAGTCAAAATGGAGTAGCTGTGGTTCAGACATCCAAGGTAAAACTAGGTGATTTTAGACACGTTCTTATATTGTTGAAAAGTTGAGTTTTCTGAACTATATTGCAGACTAGGACAAACACCACAGGCAGGTGCGGTATTATTTCTGAATGTGGTTACTGCTTGTATTTTGCTGAATTGTCACGATCTCCCCTGTGTTGCGCCTGTTAGATGTCTTACATTTTGTCCGTAGCCTGAGGGAGGAAATCTATTTGAGGGCTGAGCAGCAACACGGGCCTCGCTGCGAAATGAGTCGAACTGCTGGGTGTACAGTGAGATGCCGTTGTCGTCCTCCTCTGGACTTCCATGAAAAATCGACCGGGCTAATGTGACTATGTCGGCGCTACTGACAATGGGGGGGAAAGACTCACCATCTTCCGGTCCCATATGCCAATATGTCAGAAGGACCCCCATTGGTAAACGTTACTTTACAACTGACTGCCATGAGCCCCCCTGGGCTATGCTGTGTGGAATGGTATAGGTAGGCTTTTGTACACCCAAGTCCAACTAGTGGGATTAACTGTTCTGTTTGGAAAAACCTGATGGGTCCACCCCTAATGGCACTCAACATAGCGTAGGGTGGCAGACCTGTACTGTGACCGCTGACCCCTGGCTAGGCCACCGGAATGTTTCTTTTACAGCCAGGGCCCACCCCTCCCCATGGGGGTGGCTCTGGGTTTGTGAAAACCAGGGGTGGCCTTACCTTCCTTATAACTGGACAGAGCACTGCTGCTATCGACTCCCTCTTCATTGACCCAGTAAGCGTTTGGCTCCAAAATTTGTCCACATCGTGCCAAATGACTCTTCTGAGCATACTAGGTCTCTTACTCTTTTTTTTTTTTAGTATTTATTTATTTACTTGGCTGCTTCGGGTCTTACTTGCGGCACGTGGGATCTTCGGTGTCCTGTGAGGAATCTTTGTTGGGAGATCTTTTAGTTGCGGCAGGCAGGATCTAGTTCCCTGACGAGGGATCGAACCTGGGCCCCCTGCCTTGGGAGCGCATAGTCTTAACCCCTGGACCACCAGGGAAGTCCCTAGGCCTCTTACTCTTGATACGCTTCGGCTGCTGCTGTCTGTACCGTATTTGTGGTATCTGGCTGCAGTGCCCCTCTGCATACCTGACCCCAGGGATATTGTGAAAGAGGGGTGGACCAAGATGGTAAGGGTCGTGCAGGGTCTGTAGGGGTGGAGTGTATGGCCAGGCCACTCAAGATGGCTGTTCTCTTGCTCTCTGTACCTCCCCTGCCTGACCAGTGCCTGACCAGTGCCTGCTTCACCTCTACCCTATGCACATGACTGACTTTCCTACTCCTCGCCCCGGGCCCCAGCTGGTGATTGTTCTCATCAAAGGGGGTGGTGAGGGGCGTGCCTGCTGGTTTCCCTGGTAACTAATGAGCCCACCTGCTGTTAGTTCCCTGATAACTGGTAATTCCGCTGCCGCCCCGCCCCCACCCCACCCCCGCGAAGACTGCCGCCATGTCCTGCCTGCCGTCTGCCACACACGCTGGGGGGGGGGGGGAGGCGCTCCAGGACCTTGATTCAGACAGGTCAGCTCCCCCATCCATTAAACCACTGTAGGATGCAGCCCAACACTAGGGGAGACTTTATATTAAGGTTTCCTTTTACTACTAATAAATTAATGCCAAACCCCCATCAGCAAAGACCCCAGGGATCACTCCGTAGATAACTGAACTCTATGTGTTTTAGAATCTTTTTTTTCCTACATGAAGTCCCCAGAACTGGGAACAAACCATAGCTAGTTCTCTACCCAAGAGGTCATGCTAACACTTTGAACAAGAATGGAAAAGTCGAAGCTATGTTAAATTCTTGTTAGCATTTCTTTGATCAAATGTATATTTTCCCCCTTTTCGCAACTTTTTTTTCAAATGCAAACGTGCTTAAACATTAGCCACTGAGCTGCAACTGGGAGAGCCTCCACAGAATATTTAAATATGCAAATCAGCACCTTAGAGAGGAAAAGATGAACCTTCCCTACTTTGTTCTTTTGTACACAGCAGCAGGCAATGGAAAGTACAATTAAATAGTCTCTCTGAACTCCTCCATCAAGAAGTATGTATTATCAACTGAACTATATGCAGCTGTGCTGCCAGAAGTCTTAGCAAAATGCCACGTGTGCCCCAGAGAGATTCCAAATGGAATACAATTGCAGTTAAACTGAGTCACCGTTAAGGAAAGTGGCCCAAATCTTTGTTCATACAGAACAAAGTTTTGCTTGAAACTGGGCTCAGTCATATCACTCTGTGGATGATTTTGAAAGTAAATATGGATTAGGAATATAAAAGAATGAAGGCAGAGGCCTGTCAGAGTAATCCACTCATGCTGTGAGGAAACTGCCCAATTAATAAAGAGTGACATTTACTAAAAGTTTGAAATTTTTTTTTTAAATATGAACAAATGCAAATAAATCTGCAGATACTAATTAAGTGCTGCACCAAGTGTTGATGAGGTCATCAGAAGATGAGGAAATGGGTATGCTTATTTACTATGGGTTAAAGGGTAAATTGGCACAATGATTCCTTTAGAGTAAAAAGATAGCATCAGTTCTCGTCTACTTGGAACCTTTCTTTCTCTTCATTTTAAAGTCTGTTTAATAATCTATAGCGTACTGGACATTCCACTGAGAGCCTTATCCAGGGTTTCTAGGACACCACACTAATGGAAGAACACATTTTAAGTTGGCCTCCTCACGCACAGAACCACCCTCTTCTAATTCCACTCTGCTCCTCCTAAATATATTTCTCCCCCTCTTCTTTCTTCTTCTTTTCTTCCCAGATTTTTAATGAAAACTAGCATAATATAAAGAAAATGGCATGAGTTTTATATTCAGGGAAACATAATTTTCAGTCCTAGCTTCTCAACTTTTTTATGGACCTTTGTCAAGTTAGTTTTAATCTATTTGAGCCTCCATTTTTCTCATCTGTAAAACAGATAATACCACAGAGTGTTTTGTGAATATTAAATTATATGTATTGATATGACACATAGAAGGTATCTACGTGGGTTATGTAATGCTAGGTGCTACGACAACTTAAAAATATCCAGGGGCCTAACTCACTCAAATTTTATTGCTGTAGGAGTTCCTGGTCAGCTAAGACCTAATCCTAACTGTTGGAATTTTTCCATTTTGTAGCTCTACCATCCCCTAGGTCTTAGATAAGCTATGAGTATGCAGGAGCCCGTTGCCACCTCACTGCTAAAAGTTATATCACTTCCCCTCATAGTCCGTGAAGTCAAAACCGGGCATTTGTTGATGCCTGAAGTGAGTGGGCCAGAAAAGTATAGGCTGTGGCTGGACTGTCCTCAGCAATGGCTCAGTGTTACGGAAGTCCCCATTTGTGGCGGTAGAGTGCTGGAATCTTTATAGTGTTGCTTGCCAGGATTTCAGAATTTCCATAAACCGGTAACATCTCTGTTTCTTATTCTCTTTCCAAATGTATTTTTTTAAATTGTGGTTTTCTATCCTTGCTCCACTGTATCCTGGAGATAAGGACAGGGCATACAATTTATATTTTAATCCATAGATCAGGGGAAGAAATTGGGCTCTGGTGCAGTTCCACAGAAGACCTCAGCTGACACCCATGGGGAACTGTGAAGCTGAGATGGTTCTTTAGAGTTGTCCCATGTTATGACAAGGGTGCCAGTCGTTTGTACTCCAGTATAGACAGCTCGTTGGATACAGACTGCCTCTGGAGATGGGTGTGAAATTTTTAATCTTCCTTTAAGTGGCAATGTTCTTTGAAATCAATCATATAATATTGCAGTAGTTCCTGATAAAAATATATTTCTTGAATTCAAGTCCATGGCTACATGTATAGCGTGAAATCAAAGGTGCCTAGAAAGCTCCAAATTGAGTTGGCCAAACAGAGATGATTTTTCATTGAGATTTGTGTTTTGACATCACTAGGGACCTCCAATGAATGAATGTTTCTTCCAATTTTGATACATAGATCCCACCTTCAGCCTAAATTTGGGTCGTAGTCGTCCATGTTTCGAGGGGAACCAATCCAAGTAAACCTGAACATAGAGAGTGAGAGGGAATCCTATGATATTCCCTATGGCATTAGAGCAACCAGCTTTTGTCTCTTAGGAGAAGTTAACCACCCTGAGGCCCTAACCACTCCAGTACAATCTGACTCTCAGCTGGGAAAATATAAAAATCCACTGTCCCTTGGGCTTAGTAATGCCTAAAATTCTAGCCCTGGAGGTCCAATTGCTTAATCTAAAAGCCCATGTTCAATTAAGATACAAACACCTTGTGTGAAGTAAGGGTAGCTTTTACCATTTATGAATACCTTGATTTAAATAAATCTTTCAGATTGTTTTACAAAATAGCTTACTAGAAGAAAGATGAACCTTAATGCCAACTATATTGATTAGAGAAATAGGAATACCAAGTTTGTGCATGGGAAGGATGTGTTAGCTATCTATTGCTGTAGTGAGATTACCCCGAGACTCAGAGGCTTCAAACAATATTCATTTATTATCTCCCACTTTCTGTAGAATTTGGGAAGAGCTTATCTGGGTTTAATGTTTCAGGGTCCATCACAGACCTACAGTGCAGGTGTTTTCTGGTTCTCCAGTCTCATTTGAAGGCACAATTGGGGAAGAGTGTGCTTCCAAGCTCAATGACATGGTTACTGGCAGGATTCAGTTTCTTGCTGGATTGTTTTGAGTGGCTCATTTCCTCACTGGCTGTTGAACAGAGGTTTACCTCAGTCCCTTGCCATAGGGACCATTCCCACATGGCAGCAGGCTTTATCAAAGCAAGGTAGCTGCCATGGCAAGAGAAAGTAGAAAGTCACAGTCCTCCATAACCTAATCATGGACGGACCATTCCACTACCTTTGCTGTATTCTAATCATTAGAAACAGGTCACTGTGTCCCGGCCACACCCAAGAGGAGGGGATTACACAAGGGTGTAAATATTAGGGAATGGGGATCATTGAGGGTCATCTTGGAAAGATGCATACCACAAGATGGTTGACTGTAGCATAAGGAGAATGGAGGTTCTGATAGCAAACTTTGCTAAAATCACATGTCTTTTCTGGGATTCAGCTCAAATGATTTTTCAGATATTCTACACCATAATCTGGAATTCATTAGAACACAGGCTGAATGAAATCCAGAGCTTCTTGGATTCTCAGGTTCATAATCAACAAAATAAGGATGCTAATGCCTATTTCAAAGGCTTGTCGCTGGAGATTAACTGAGAATAGTTTCAGAAGTAGAATTATGCATAATTTTTCTTCTCTGCGTGTTTGCCAATGTGTTAATATTTTTCTAAGATCGTGTGTACAGTTAAATTTTTCTAAACATGCGAAAACACCATTTAGGGTATATTAGATGCTTGAGTTAATATGAGGATATCTTAAATCTATACCTGAACTACTAAGTAGAAAGGATTTTTGAGCTATGGATTTGATGAGGCCTTAATTCTCCCTTATTTAGAAGTTAATCACTGCAAGATAATCATTATACAGTGATTAACTTCTAAATAAAGGAGAAATAAGGACAGAGCAAATTCATATCTCAGTGTTGTATTGCAGATTGGGAATCTGTTGCATCAATGTTCAGTATACAAGAAGCTGATAATTATATTTACATGGATGAGACCTGCCTTATCGTGTACAAGATTCTTGCTGACATTTAAGAGAAGAAATCGGAATACTCTAAATGCAGGCAATTTATCACTGTCTTGATTCACAGCAACCTAGGGACTCTTCTTTATCAAATTTTCTACTTATGCCAAACACTTAGAATGCTCTGTATTGTTGCCCTGCACTATTCTCTCTATTCTTTCCCTTCTAATACAAAGAATGACAGTTTGGGTTTGTTTTAGTTTTTTGTTTTTGTTTTTGATTTTTGTACAACAATCTTTCTTTTAAATGCATTTTAAGCTCATTCATTCCACAAAGATTTAATGAGTTTTCACATATACCAAGGCATTTTGAGAATTCAGTCTTAAAAAAAAATGTACTCACTGACTTTAAAAATCTTAGGATCTATGAGAGAAATTATACATCCATTAACAAGACAAATACTGTGAAAGTGATCAATTTAAACTAGTGTTATCAACAAAAAGCAACATTAAGTGCCATTTGACATGGGACTTGGAGGCCAAGATTTGAGATGTGCACAGGTGATCACAAACAGTGGGTCAAAGTATAATTTTCAAAATGCCAAAAACATGACACATACAAATACAGAATGAGTATGTATCAAAGACTTAAATCATTAATGAGAGAACCAGCAGGATGGTAAAAATGGTTCAAAGGAGAGTTTAAAAAACAGATTTATGTAGACACTCAGTAAGTCAAAGGCATAATGAAATGAATTTCCTGGTAGATGAAAAATTAATATCCTACAGAGTAATAAAACTATCTTTTGGCATAGTCTTTCCTCCTAAATAGATATTTATAAGTTAATGTGTAACTTCAGAGTCTGGGCCCTGATCAGTAGTAAACAGTAAATCAAACAAAGGTAAATCCTGTAGGAAATTAAGTAATCGTTGGGTAGGCCTGTCAGGCAATGCTTCAGTATGACACCAAAATGACATGCAGTCATTCTTTTGTCTTATTTCTAAATTTTGAATACTTTTCCTTAACAAGGGTAAATAGCATGTACATGGCCACAGAGGTATATTTTTAGAGAAGGGCACATACACGAGGGGTTGGCAGACTTTTTCTATAGACGGGCAGATAATAAATATTTGGGGCTTTGGGACGGCCATATGATCTCTGCTGTAGCTACTCATGTCTGCCATTGAAGCCTAAAAGCAGCCATAGATAATAAGTAAACAAATGAGTATGACTGTTACCATAAAACTTATTATATGAACGCTGAATTTCCTATAACTTTTACATGTCACAAAATATTCTGCTTTTTGGATTTTTTTTCAATCATTTAGTAATGTAAAAGCCACTCTGTCGACCATACAAAAACAGCTGGTGGGTTGGATTTGCTCTGCGTGTCGTTTGCCGACCCTAATAGACTAAGCGAGGCAATGACTTGCTATTTTACGTCAGTGGCAAATAAGACAGCAAAGAGGTTGGGGCTAGGAAATGCATGGTCTTAAAAACCCTACTCAGACACAGACAAGGAAGGAATCAATTTGAGCCTTGGTGTGGGTTTGCTAAATGACACTGCAATGTTTTCATAAGGTTAGTATGAAAGAAGTGTTTTAGATGAGGTACAAGAGGCAGAGACCAGAGATAGAAAAACTAGGTAAGAATTTTTCACTAGTTCATTTTGAGGAGCTAGTCATGTGGTTCAGAGTGTGGTTAGAGAAAAATGTCCCAACAGATGAGATGTGTGGGGCGGGAGAGAGCAACTATTGAAAGCTTACGCAGAGGATTCAAGCCAGAGGCACTGGGGAGTGAAGATTTCCTTACCAGAAAAGGACCATAGTGACTATGTTGGTTGTAAATCAGCGGAGCCAGAGGTAGCCATGGAATTCCAGCTGTAGGAAATCAAGCAGAGTGTTGGGAAGGCTTGAATGGATTTTGGGAGATAGTACTTGCCCACAGGTGAAAATTTGTAGGAACTTTCCTCGTGGAGGGGAGAGTGAGGGGGCATGGGAATGGATGGAGTGTCCAATAAAATGCCTAGCCAGAAAATCCAACTAAAGACAGAAGCTGGTGTATGTGGTGAGGGGAAGGAGGGGGGGAGGGGAGGGGAGTAGAAGGTGGCTTAATGGAATTCAGGAAGAAAAACAAGCCTGTGAGAAGATAAAAAATATAAAATCGGGAAAATTACGATTTTTTAGGATTTCAGAGGTCAGATTTTTCATTCATTCTGAGGAGAAGTGATAGCTAAGAGTCTAAAGTTCACAGACTATCATTCATGGACACTTGCTGATTTTGCTTTTGTTTTAATTTTTCAGTAATCAGAGATTCAAATTTAGCAAATAAATTTCTAAATTGGCAGAATATCAAATAAAAGCTAATAGAGGGCTTCCCTGGTGGCACGGTGGTTGAGGGTCTGCCTGCCAATGCAGGGGATGCGGGTTCGGGCCCTGGTCTGGGAAGATCCCACGTGCCGCGGAGCAGCTAGGCCCGTGAGCCACAACTACTGAGCCTGCGTGTCTGGAGCCTGTGCTCCGCAACAAGAGAGGCCGCGATAGTGAGAGGCCCGCGCACCGCGATGAAGAGTGGCCCCCACTTGCCGCAACTAGAGAAAGCCCTCGCACAGAAACGAAGACCCAACACAGCCATAAATAAATAAATAAATGAATAAATAAAGAAAAGCATGACACACACACACACACACACACACACACACACACACACACACACACACACACACACACACACACACACACACACACACACACACGCTAATAGAGACTTCAGAAGGAGTCTCAACACTCACCTGTAGTGCCTCTGAAAGTGGCATTAAAGAGTGGAAAGAAATCAAGGGCCTGAGTTATAATTCTGACTGGTTCTCTCACTAATTATGTAAACTTTCCAATAACATTTGACAACTTAGGACCTTACTCTCTTTATGTGTGTAATGAGCTATCTCTAAAATTCCTTGTAGGTCTAAAATTCAATGATTCTCTTTTGCTACTCTCATATATAAAAATAGTCCTGTATAATCCTGAAAGGGGACAGTGAAAAACTGCATGTACAGCTCGGATCCCAAACTCTGAATCCCCAAGGAGTCATGTGGCGATAGTAATGGAGATCCTGAGGTTTTAAAAAAATATTCTAATATATTTCACTATTTTAAAATCTAATTAAAATAGTACCTGTATCCACAAGGGTGTTTGAAGGACTAATGGAAACACTAATATGTTTCATTTATTTGCTGAAATCTTATTTATTCGGGGATGGAATAGTCTCACGTAGGTGAGAAGCTCCGACTGGCATTGGCGAGTCTTTAGACTCTTTGACATCCAAAAATAATAAAAGAGGCCCTTTATGAAAATTTTGGAGACTACTGCTCAAAACGGATCCAGATGGAATTACTGCAACAATACTGATGCCTGATGACCAGGTCATTATTCACAGCCTGACATCGGCAACAATTTCAACCTAAGGTAGAACACCATTGAGTCTCAGAAGATGGGAAAACTCCACAGCTGTGTTTTGCTTCTGCTGAGACTCATACACACAATTTGCCACCTGTCAGATAAGAGAGAGGGAAATGTCCTGGATGTGCACAAGGTAGTAAGAGAAGCTTCTGATCATCACTGGATACAAAGGGAGATAGGACTACATCTCCTATCATATATAGGTGGCTGCTATATAATAAAATAAGTGATAATACACTTAGTTTGGAGCACATTTTGCCTTTTTGCAAAGAACTTCCATATGTGTTATCATGTTCTCTAATTTGATCTAAACAACACCTCGATGAGGCCAAAAGGGAAGATGTTTCTATTTTTTAGCTAGATAAACTGAGGCTCACAAAAGTAAAGGGCTTGCCTAAGCTATCACAAGTGGTAATCTTGAAGCTGGAATGTATTAGTAATCTTTTGCCACACCAGTGCAAAACAGAGCATCTATTTCTTATGCATCTGGGGTGATCGGTTAGGCACCTCTGTTGATCTTGGCTGGGCTCACTCCCATGTCTAGGGTTTGGCTGATTGGTAGCTGATCTAGGATGGCCTTGGCTACACCAGTGTCCTTTATCTGCCAGCTCATACGCTGGGCATGTTCTCTGGGCAACGGCAGAAGAACAAGACCATGAGCAGAGACACACAAGCGCTTTCCCAAGCCTCCGACAGCATCTCACTGTCCAAAGCATACCACATGTTCAAACTCAGAAATCAGAATCAAAAGGAAGGCAGGGGTAAAGATGTGGGCCCACTAATGTTTACCACTTGGAACATCAACCTATGTTTTCTGCTTCTATTCTATTCTAATCATCTAATCTCTTTTTACCTTTCTAATGTGTATATCACTCCCAAACTGAAGCACAATTTCAAGGTAAATAGCTGGGCCTTAAAGAATGAATGTGATTTCTACTCAGATATACTCTCATTCACTCAAAAATATTTATTGCCTATTGTATGCTAGTCACGATGCTGAGACGCTCATTGTTTACAAATGAATAGAAAAGTCACCTCAGCTTTTAAAATAATCATATATCAAACCTTTGTGTTACATCATATTAGTATAAAATTTCTTCTATTTAAACTCCTCAAATTCAATATTCAGATATCAGCACGTGAAAACTAAAGGGAAAAGCAGGCTGCAGTGTAGTTCAGCGGTTTTGCTCAATTATCTCACACAGCTCCTGCGGCAGCTGCCACATTCTTCATGGTCTTATACACCAAATGTACCTTCGATTCTTTTCTCTCTCCTCCCAGACCTGACCCTACTCATAAAGAGAGTCAGCAGCTCTTTACCTGCTGTAATACGCCTGCAACTACCTCATATTCCAAAATTAGTTTCTCATGTTGAATGGGTCAGGTGGAAAGAGCAGGGACATTTCTCCCCAGGCTCACAGATAGAATGCCATATGCATTGACATTTTAGAGCTGGAAGTGACATAGGATCTTTTAGTTCAGCCATCTTCAAAATCCTTATTTTAATTAGAAAGCAATGGAATTCCCTCTTGAAATTTCCCAATGAGGGGCTTCCCTGGTAGCGCAATGGTTAAGAGTCCACCTGCCAGTGCAGGGGACACAGGTTCGATCCCTGGTCTGGGAAGATCCCACATGCCGCGGAGCAACTAAATTCCTGCGCCACAACTACTGAGCCTGCACTCTAGAGCCAGCGAGCCACAACTACTGAGCCCATGTGCCACAAGTACTGAAGCCTGAGTGCCTAGAGCCCGTGCTCCACAACAAGAGAAGCCACCGCAATGAGAAGCCTGCGCACTGCAACAAAGAGTAGCCCCCACTCGCCGCAACTAGAGAAAGCCCGCACACAGCAACAAAGACCCAACAGAGCCAAAAATAAATAAATAAAATTTAAAACTTTATTTAAAAAATTAATGTGTCGAATTTCCCAATGAAATTTTTGGTAAGGCCCATGACATTAGAATAGATGGATGCAGAGTTTTCTGGTTAAATACAGAGTAGCTATGCAGAGCCCCACCCACTCAGCTTGGACCAAGCTGAAACTAATGGAAACATTGTGAAAGAAAGCAAATTTTCCTTAGATACACTGTTCCAGTTTTGAAGATCGAGTTCTTTTTTCCTTCTGTAGCACCAACAGGTGCTAATACATGGCATGTATGTTGCCACTCTGCTTCCTGTCCCTGTGCAGATGTGACTAATCAAGTGTAGCACTCTTTCCTGCTAAGCCTGAAATTGGCATCAGAATTCTTGTCGGTAGAGAACTCCAGAATTTCACTATTTATCAGTATAAATTTGAGTTTGCACTGAAGATGAAACCTATTTGCAATCCCTAAGAGACTTTCTATTTACACACACACACACACACACACACACACACACACGTATATCTGCTTCACACACACATTACTTGTCCTATGTTTAATACTGATGTTCCCTGGCTATCCATTCAGGTGAACAAGCTGTGAGCTCTGTAGAGGCTGAACTAGGGAATTACAGCCAGCTCTTAGAATCTCAACAGCCTCCCTCACCCGGGCAGAATTAGTCTTGAGAAAACAGCCTGCCCACAGTCCAGCAACTCTGAACAAATACTGGTAGCTGTGTGGGTGTTTGAGGAGTCCCCAAAAACCAGACCCTGAAGAGACCTTCATTAGTTTACAATATTCAGAGGCTGACTGAAGGGACATTAATCCCTCTTTTAGGGTACAAACTATTTTTTTAATATGAGAAATGACATTTATATATCTAAACAGTTTACAATTCTACTTTCCACCAATCCAAGAAGTGTTTATACCCCTCCTTCGCTAACCTAGTCTGAACTGAAAGAGTAAGAAGAGGTGAGCAGCATCTTAGTGGATTTAAGGTCTGGGTGTCATCTTTAACAGACCTTTATTTTCACAAATCAGTTTTCCCCCACCTTGCCTGCTTAGTTTTTGGAGTGAGTTAGACCGAGGTCTACCTCTCAGCTCTGCCTCTTGCTGCTATGTGATCAAATATAGTTTTATTATTTTGGGGAACCTCAGAAAGTCCTATTATCCCAAAGTTTCTTTAAAGAGGACATATCAGTGTGGTGTTTCAGTATCCCTAAAGTCAAGAAACTGAGGTTCTAGTACCTGTCACGTGCTTTAAAGATCCCTGTGAATTTCAGTGTCTTCCTTTGTCAAAGAAGATAGGGTTTGATATGCTGTGGGCCAGCAGCCCAAGCCAGGGACTGAGCATGGCAGGGCCACTAGAGCCTGACATTTCTTCTTTAATGGTCAACCTTTGCTCCAGAGCTCCCAGCTGGACTGGCTAAGACTTGGAGCTGGATCGGTCACTCCCTGACCAATGCTGTTCCTCTTTTCTTTTCACAGGTGTCAGATCTAAAATGCAGTTTGAAAGCTTTCCTTGCCCATTCTCTCTTCCTCCATCATTCACTGGCATTATCCTCTTTCTTCCTCAAAGAAACCCCTCGCACTCATTAACTCCATTTCAGAGTCTGCTTCTTGATTGACCCAAACAAAACATGCTATAAGGTCTATTAATGTTTTAATAATAAGATCATGTTAGAAATGATTCTGTTTTCTCTTACCTTTATGTTTGGCACTCTAGCAACAGACTTGGGAAGGGTGGGTGGGATGCTTAGGAGATCATACGTCTCGGTTTGCCTGGAACAGTGCCAATTGACACCTTTTGTCCAGATGTCCCTTCTGACCTAACATTTGCTACTATATAAATTGTTTTGGAAACCATGCATTGTGGTCTCCCTAGTGATACTGAATAACATGTTTAATTCCTTCAACTTCTGAAATTTAAAATGCTCCTATATATATCCAAAATAGCTCAACATATCCATCAATGTGCTGATGTTCCATTCATTCAGGTATTCATTTAATTCTGGAAATACTTATCGAGTTTAATTCAGTACAGTATTATAGACTCAGGACTTGGATAAAAGACAGTAAATAATTGAGTAACATTTTAGGTCAAGTTGTTGTATTTTACTGGCTAAAAGACTAATTTGAAAGATCAATTTTTCCTTGATTTTCTAGTTCACAAAGAGCATTCATAATGGCTAGTCTACCATGACAGATCCTTCCTCCAGTGAGGATGACATGCTTCCCTTGGGAAAATTTCTCTGGGCAGCTGCAGCCACAGCGCAGGTTGCTGACTTCAGCTAGATTATATTCGACAGATTGAAAGCTCACAGGTGCCTGAAGCATACCAGAAAACATTTGTCTTTCTTAGTAGGAAAATTGGAAGGATTTTAGTTGGCTGTGCCATTTTTTTTCACTTATACATGTTTTAACGTTACATTTCTGCACTACAGAAGTAAGGTTACCAGGATATGGGCTGCTATGTGTTAAAGCATTACAGATTCTTCGCTTTATTCATAATTTTAGTGCAAATTCATTAAATAGCTTTACTAGAATATTCGCTTCTTTTAACAAGTTGAGACACTCGGGATTTTTCCGTGTTTCTTATGGTTGAAAAAAGCCTCCTTGTGTCCACTTCTCCACAAATCCCCATTTGCACTTCTCATGGCAAAATCTAATAATTAGCAGGGTTAAAGTGGGCTATCACAGGGTACACTCATTTTTTTGTTGAAGTATAGTTGATGTACAAAATTATGTTAGTTTCAGGTGTACAACATAGTGATTCGACATTTAAATAAATTACAAAATGATCACAACAATAAGTCTAGTAACCATCTGTCACCATACAAAGTTATTACTGTATTCTTGACTGCATTCCTTATGCTGTATTTTGCATGTGTGACTTATTTATTTTATAACTGGAAGTCTGTAGTCTTAATCCCCTTCTCAGGGGATACTCATTTTGAACACAATGGAACAATTGTTTCGGAAGGTCAGTATCCACTTTGCATTCTAAGAGCTAGGCTGGATTCTATTTCAGTTGAAAGGGTTGAAAAAAATGATACATGTCAAAAGATGAGTAACCTAAAGATTGGTCACTATGGAGACTCATTACATCTCTATTCCCTACGTTTAAATTCTCTCTTTAAAACAGGAAATGTTTGCAACTAAGATAGTTGCATACTCAATTCATTGGCCTCAGGCAGTTCTGAATTTCCACTTAGGGCACAAAACTGAGGTGTTTACTGTGTAAAGGAAGACATTTTAAAAGATTTTTAATATTAGAAGGTGCCATGGTAGATTATCACTTATATCTTTCAAACAGCTGCCTTAAATTTCCTACAAATCTCACTTTGATTATGCAGAAAGTATGAATTGCTCCACAGCATATGAGGTATGAATAATGTTACAGTTAATTGTTTTCCCCAAGTTGACTAAAATCAGCTCCAAAGCCCACCTGTAAGTCCAGTATCACTCATTTTGGGGGACATCCCTTCACCTCCTTTATAAAGTCATAGTTAAAGTCAGGAAAGTGGAAATCATTATAGATATTTCTAGCCGGAAGGGATTTTTAATACAGGGAAACAGAGGCTTCCACAGATTTTGCAGTGCTGCTGACATCAGGGAAGCAGAAAATGCAGGGATCAGAGAGGCCTGCCGCTCATTACCTCAGGGCTCTGTAGGAGCCGCGTGGCTCCTGGAGATTCCTGGAAGAGGCCGAGAAGTTGTTGTCAAAGCCCTGCCTGTCTCAGCCTGGACCTTGCCTGCAACTTCTAGAGGAGAAGTAATGGCTTTTTCTTTGATTACATTTTCCAAATTTCACACGAGTCCCTTTCCATGGCATCTTCTAAGCTAGAGACCTGCTCTCAAGGGGATCCCGAAAATGTATTTCTAGGATTTCTGTTTCCGGGGCAACATAGAAGGGTAGAAAGGATACAGATTCAGGAGGGACAACAGCTGGCACAATATCGCCACTCTGAAAGGCACAAATAGCCCCAAGAAGACAGTCTCCCATGTTTCTAATCTCATCGTGACAGGCTGTGGTTTCTTAGTCCATGACTGTTGTCCCAAACCTTAGGGAGATAAACACCTGAGTGGCTTCCTAGAGGGGTAAAAATCCCTTTTCGTTCTTTCCCAGTGAATCTCCAGCAGTGAGAACGCGGTGCTGTTTCTCTTTAGGTCACCCCATCACATCAAATTTGCCATAAATCAACCTGCCACACTTGCTAGAGGATTGTCTTTGTCTGTAGATGCTGAAGTGAAAAGCACTCCGCTCAGGAAGTCATTGGGGATCTGGGGCTGTGTCTGTCTCCTCAGAACTTAACTGCTGTTAAATGAGGATGGATTCTTGCTCTATGCTCGTCTCTTCAAGAAGAAATCAAAGCTCAGGGATCCCCATTATATGACAAAGCCATGCCTAGATGATTATGGTATAGGGCAGATGACTGGTTCAAAGACTCAAGACATAATTTATTCACTACTAGAAGAATGCAAGATGTCCTAAAAATAAAAAAAAGTTCTAGTTATGAGAATCAGGAATAAAGCCAGGATTGAAATAACAAAATTAATAGTAACATTAATAATATAACTGTTATTTATAGACGTATTACCAGGTTCCAAGAACTCTGCTGTGTCTTTTTCGTATTATTTTCCTTTAATCATTACAACTACTAGTGACGTAGGTATTATTATCTGATTTAACAGATGAAGAGATTGCATCCAGGGAGTTAAATTATCAAAATCATACAGCTAGTAAGGGACAGAGCCATAAATTGAACTCAAGGCTCTCAAATTTCAATTATGATTCAATGATAAGCATAGAATTGAGCTTGATTTCCCTCAGTCATTGAGGTGACCAAGAATATTTTCCAAAGATGGCTGCAGCATTATCTTCTATTCCACATGGTTTTCTGCAATGTCACTTTACCCCTCCCTCTTTTTTTTTTTTTTTTTTGTCGCACCACTGCTTGCGGGATTTTAGTTCCCCGACCAGAGATTGAACCAGTGGAAGCGCACGGTGTCCTAACCACTGGATCACCAGGAATTCCCTACCCCTCCCTCATTAAAAGGAGTCTATTTCTCCACTCCCTTGAAATGGGCATAGAATATAGCGGAAGTGATGCTGTCCAGTTAAGGATTCAGTTCTTAACTGACCTGGCAATTTACACTTATAGCCTCTTGGAATGTGTACTCCTGAGAATGCTCCAACTCAGAACACAACCGCCGTGCTGCAGGAAGCCTAAGGCACCTGGGAAAAGTCACATGTAGCCCAGTTGACAGCTCCAGCTAGTTCCTTGCTGACATCCAGAATCAACTGCCAGCACTTAGGGTGGACTGTCTTGGGCATCCAGCCTCATTGAGCCTTTAGATGACTCCAGCCTCAGCCACCATCTGTATGACTGAACCACATGAGAACTGCCCAGATGAGCCCAGAATCATGAGAACTAACAATATATTTTTCTTTCTAGCCACTAAGGTTTGGAATAATTTGTTACATAGTAAAAGATGAGACTACAGCGCAAGGTAAAATGTGGTCCTAGCTATTGAGCTGAGACTGAGCCTGGACATGTGGGGTGGGTAGGTCTAGGTACTGGGGGGTGGAAAAGAGGGGAAACAGAAAAGTAACTACACAACACATTAGTTACTCTTAAGTTTGGGGTAGAGGATGAGTAAGATGATTAACGTGAAATTTTATACCTGTTACTTAGCTCAGCTGTATTAGTTGTCCTGTTAGTTTTCTATGCACACAAAAAATTACTACGAACTTAGTAACTTAGAACACATATTTATTATCTCACAGTTTCCATGGGTCAGGAATCTGGACACAACTTAGCTGGATCCTTTATTCAAGTCTTGCAAAAGCTACAGGCATGGTCTTGGCCAGACTGTGTTCTCCCCTGGGGCTTGGGGTCGTCTTCCTGGCTCACCTGGTTGTTGGCAGAATTCAGTTCTGTGTGACTGTAGGGCTGTGGCTCTCAGCTCCTGGAGGCCACCTGCAGTTCCCTGTCACATGGGTCTCTCCACAGGCAGTTCACATCCCAGGAACTTGCTTCTTCAAGGCCAGTGGGAGAGTCTCTCTAGTGCATGCTAGCAACATAGATAGATAGATAGATAGATAGAAGATATTTATATATAAAAATAACATAACCATGGAAGTGACATCCCCTTACCTTTGCCATAGTTTTTTTTCTTCTTTTGGCCAAGCCACACGGCTTGCGGGATCTTACTTCCCCGACCAGGGGTCGAACCCGTGCCCCCTGCAGTGGAAGCGTGGAGTCTTAACCGCTGGACCGCCAGGGAAGGCCCCACCTTTGTTTGCCATATTCTGTTTGTTAGAAGCAACTTAAAGGCTCTGCCTACTCTCAAGGGGAGGAGATTATTCAGGATACCAACACTGGGGTCACTTGAGGATCTATCCCCAACAGTTTCTCTTAATATATTCAGTATTCAATATTCAGTCATCTACTCATCCATCCATCCATTCATTCATTCTCTAAACATGCTCCCTTAGAACCTTGGCATTTACTTTTCCCTCTATCTGGAACAATTCCCCAGAAATTTACACACCTCATTCTGTCTTTCTTCAGGTTTCTGCTCAACTGCCACCTCATGAGTGAGGGATTCCCTAGACCAGCCTGTTTACAACAGCTGATCTTGGGCCCTAGAATTCACTGTCCCTCTCATCCTGCTTTATTTTTCTCAATAACTCTTACAAGAATTTGATACATATATTTACAGCTTTGTTCATTGGCTGTCTCTCCCACCACAGTTTTATTCACTGCTGAAACCCCAAAACCTAAAACAGTGCCTAGCCATAGTTGGAACTCAATAAATATTTGTTAAGTGGATGAGTGAATGAATGCATACACAAGTGACCATTTACTGAGCACCTACTTTGTGTAAAAGATGGTGCTAATTGCTTTAGGGACCTGAATAGTTCCAGCTGTGAAAGAGTTTGCTAGGAGAGTACCAAAACTTGAGCCTGAGAATGAAGATTTCCGAGCAGAAAGACATTTTAAAATCAAACCCAATCTGGAGCAACTTAAAGGGGGCATCAGAAGTTTCTACAAATCCCAGAGAAAGCACAAATTAAAACTGAGGCAGCTGGAATTAGTGTTTGAGTGAAGATAGGCACTCAGAAAATTAAAACTGTCTCAAAACAAAGATGGAAAACAAATCATTTCGACAGCAGTGGTTTCAGGATTCACTTTTCCCAGAGGCTGAGATTTATTAAGAGGACCACTAATTTTGGCAGTATTAAGAAGTGCTTTACCTGAGGGCTGGTGTGGTATGCTAGTTTTAATTGTTCCAGTGGATAAGGTAGCTTCTTGTAGATGGCACTTGACAGGTCCTGGATCATCTTGAGATGTTTTCTAGAGCCATGTATGATATTGCAGGTGTGAACATTGTTCCAGTGAGGAGACACTGACTGATTTCCAGGTGCTGAGCCCTGTTGAAAAGAACATGAAGGTATTACTTACAAGCAAATTTTGGAGCTAACAGTAGCTAAAAGGAAGAACATTTCTGGGAAATGGAAGAGTGTGCAAAGACAGAAAAATTTAGCCCTTTAAAGCTGGTCTTGGCAAGGAGAAGTGAGGATGCAAGTGACAGTCATGGTATAGTTCAGTGATAAATCATAAGTAAAAACCAATCACAATATGAGGAGAAATGGGTTGGTTCCCTTATGTTTCCAGTCTTATTTTTTGATGCTGGGGGTCATGCCCAAAATGCCAGAATACCCATGGAGGAAATATCCAGAGCAGCAACAACAGGACGGGGTGGCCTGTAGCAATTCCCTCCTTATCAAAAGAAAAGCTTGATTCCAATTTCAAAGTGTGAAACCAAATTGGACTTCGTTTTCAGCTAAGTGCCTAGCTTCCACCACTCCTTGCCACTGGTGAGAAGAGCTGGGGACATCTGATTCAAAGAACAGTGCAAGAATTATGAGATGGTGATGGTAGGGAAGTAAAGTTAATTTCACTATGAACACTGCATACGTTGCCAAAGCACACTGGGGACTACCTGTGCACTACCCTACGCCAACCAGACCCAGCATCTATCTGGCAGAGAAATGCAATAACTACAAGGATTTGTAGCCAAGTAGGCACACCCAGCCGCATGACATCTGGGTGCCAAAGCCTTGTACGTTGCAATTAGCTGTTCAGTGATCATAGATTGGGAGTAATTGGTATCTCTGCAAAATGTAATGTGTTTGCAATTTGGACATGGCAAATTTTAAAGTAATGGTGCCAGTAAAAGTGACATTTGGCAATGTTGGAATCTCTGAGTTGGAAAAAGAAGAAAAAACGGATCATTGAAGGTGTTTTTGTCACACAGACGATATGTGTATGTCAAATTTGCCAAAGGAACATTTGACTTACAGATTCCTGGACCCTACCTCTTGGAGACCATGGATTGATAGGCCCAAGATTCAGAATCTATTTCTTTTTAAATCCCAGGTGATTCTGATGGACATTTTTGAGAACCTTGAAAACAGATGACATGAAGGAGGTTTATAGCTTATGTAAATAAAGGATTGAAAGATGTTTAAGAAACATGATTTTTACACTTCAGGGTTACATAGTACTTTGGCCCCAAATGACAGAAGGTCACTGAATTGCAGGTCTTAGAGGGCAGATTCTGGTTCAACACAAAGAGGAACCCTCTCAAAATTGGAGTTGAGGAGACCAATGAAAAACCATGATCAGTGGGGTGATAAATGTGGGGACTAGATTGCTGTCACATGTATAGACATAACCAGTGGAATAGTAGCTTCTGGTGGTAATGAGTATCCTTTTGTCACTTGTCTATGAGAACGATTTTATCAATAGAACATTTACCCACTTTAACCCACTCTGACCCACTGTTCTGCCAACTCTGCCTTACTATGTCACTAACACCCTCCATATTGCCAAATCAAAAAAATACTTTTTAGTGCTGTTAATAGCTAATGTTCATTGAATGCTTGCTGTTTACCAGGTACTGTTCCATGTAACTTAGGTGTTGCATTTAATTCTTGCAAAAACCCTATGAGGTAGGTAATATTCTTATCTAATTTCACAGATGTAGAATCTGAGGCACAGTGAGGATAAATTATTTTTCTCAAGGTCACGTGACTAGCAAGGTGTGCAACTGGTCTATGATTCTGAGAAGTCAAATTCTAGAGCCAGTGGACTTCCCTGGTGGCGCAGTGGTTAAGAATCTGCCTGCCAATGCAGGGGACACGGGTTTGAGCCCTGGTCCGGGAAGATCCCACATGCCGTGGGACAACTAAGCCCGTGCGCCATAACTGCTGAGCCTGTGCTTTAGAGCCCGTGAGCCACAACTACTGAGCCCATGTGCCACAACTACTGAAGCCTGCGTGCCTAGAGCCCGTGCTCCGCAGCAAGAGAAGCCACCGCAATGAGAAGCCCGTGCACCGCAACAAAGAGTAGCCCCCGCTCACCACAACTACAGAAAGCCTGGACGCAGCAACGAAGACCCAACGCCGCAAGCAAGCAAGCAAGCAAGCAAGCAAATAAATAAATAAATAAATAAATAAATAAAATTTAAAATAAATAAAATAAAAATAAAACAGATAACCAACAAGGACCTACTGTACAGACAGGTAACGCTGCTCAGTATTCTGTAATAACCTAAATGGGAAAAGAATTTTAAAAGGAATAGATACATGTGTATGTATAACTGAATCACTTTGCTGTACACCTGAAACTAACACATTGTTAATCAACTATACTCCAATGTAAAATAAAAATTAAAAGAATTAAAAAAAAATTTTAGAGCCAGGACTCATATATAGTTCACTATACAATCTCTCTTACCAGACCTCCATGCAACATTTGGCACAGCTGACCTCTCTCTGTTTGAAATACTCTTAGTTTCTATGACACCACAATTTCAAGGTCTTCCCCTTACTTTTTTTTTTTTTTTTAAAGAAAGTCACATACTTTTTTTTTTCTTTAATTTTATTTATTTATTTATGGCTGTGTTGGGTCTTCGTTGCTGTGTGAGGGCTTTTTCTAGTTGCAGCAAGCGGGGGCCACTCTTCATCACGGTGAGCAGGCCTCTCACTGTCGCGGCCTCTCTTGTTGCGGAGCACAGGCTCCAGACGCGCAGGCTCAGTAGTTGTGGCTCATGGGCCCAGTTGCTCCACGGCATGTAGGATCTTCCCAGACCAGGGCTCGAACCCGTGTCCCCTGCATTGGCAGGCAGATTCTCACCCACTGCGCCACCAGGGAAGCCCTTCCCCTTACTTTTCTGCCACCCGTTCCTAGTTTCCTTTACTAGCTCCTCCTCCCTTAACAAAACAATGGCTTTATTGTATCTATTGTCATCATTTCCCCCTCTCCATTCTTATCGTTTTTTTCCAATGCTGTCTACATACATAGGACTGTGGAATTTATATGTTTAGTCTAGGCTACTTTTTTGAGATTTTGTAAATATATTTGAAATCCCTACATCAATGCCTCCTAAACAGCTTACAATTAAGCTGTTAAGAACAGAACTCTTGATTTCCAACCTCTCTTTTAGAAATTGAGATGAGGAAGAACTTCAGAGTTACCCTTGACACGCTTCTCTCCCAGCACACCTACACGCAATCCATCACCATGTCTGGTCCATTCTACTTTTACAGTATTTGGAATCTGTTCACTTCTTTCTAATCCATTGCCACTAATCTAGCACAAGGCAATCTCTCATTAGACTATTGTAAGAAGAAATTTATTAGCTCTTTGCTTAGACTCTTTTTCTCTCCTGAGTGATCCCTCTTACAAAAAAAGTTCTGGGTGTTGTCCCCCTCTCCTTCCTGAATGTGTTCCTTCAGGTTCAGGCTGGGAATGATTTTTTTTCCCATAAATGTAATTTTTTATTGTCTAGCATTCAACCTTATAGTTGAAAAATTAATAGACTTTATTTTTTAGAGCAGTTTTAGGTTGACAGAAAAATTGAGCAAAAAATCAAAGTTCACGTATACTCCCTCCTCCTCCCCCCATACACACAATTTCCCCTATTATTAGTATCTTATATTAGTGTGGTATACTTATTACAATCAATGAACCAATATTGATACATTATTATTAACTGAAGCCCATTGTTTACATTAGGGTTCACTGTTTGCATTGTACAGTCTTACGCATTTTGACAAATGCATAATGTCATGTATCCACCATGACGGTATCATACAGAACAGTGTCACTGCCCGTAAATCCCGTGTTTGACCTGTTCATCCTCCTTCTTCCTGAACCTTTTGGCAACCACAGATCTTTTTACTCCCTCTTTACCTTCTCCCCAGCTCTCCCTCCCTCCCCACTCTACAAACACACTTACTCTCCAGGCACCATCACAAGAACTAATATCCAAACACAGGCTTTGAAGAAA
The DNA here is from genome assembly GCF_028021215.1 of Eschrichtius robustus. Lineage (NCBI taxonomy): Eukaryota > Metazoa > Chordata > Mammalia > Artiodactyla > Eschrichtiidae > Eschrichtius > Eschrichtius robustus. The sequence continues at coordinate 28,099,021 of NC_090845.1, forward strand.
GATAGGCCTTTCTCTATAGTTTCCCCCTTTCTCATAGAATTTTAGAGCTTTGAGGAATCTTAGAGATTATTTAATCCAATGTATTCGTCCTTCACTATGTTTTGTACTGTTTATTATTCTATTTTTTTGACTGGAGATGGGAGGAAGTATGCGAATGAAGCAACATGGCATTTTAGTTTGTAAATACAAAAAGCAAACAGAATTATAAACTACAGAGCTGGAGACACCAGGCCAGCTTAGCGTAGTCCTGTCAATCAAATATCTTCTGGGCCTGCTTAGACCAGTTGCATGTTGGCCTGTGATTTCAGCATCCCCAGGTTCACACATACTTGCGATGGCGAAGAGTTAGAGGGCAAAGGCCCAGTTAAATATTACACGGTGTGATGGTTAGTTTTATGTGTCGACGTGGTTGGGCCATGGTGCCCAAATATTTGGCCAAACATTATTCTGGATGTTTCCACGAAGGTGTTTTTTAGATGGGATTAACATTTAAATTGGTGGACTTTGAGGAAAAGTCCATACTGCTCTCCGTAATGTGGATGGGTCTCATCCAATCAGTTGAAGGCCTGAATAGAACAAAAGGCTCATCTAGCCTGAGCAAGAAGTAATTCTGCCAGCAGATGGCCTTCTGACTTGAACTGCAACATGGGCTCTTCCCTGGGTCTCCAGCCTGATGGCTCACCCTGCAGATTTTGTACTTGACAGCCTCCATAGTCGAGTGAGCCAATGCCTTAAAAAAAAATCCCTGTCTATGTATCTGTCTATCTGTCTGTCTGTCTACCTATCTATCTATCTACCTACCTATCTACATTTTATTGGTTCTGTTTCTCTGGAGAGCCTTGACTAATACACATGGCTAAAAATTCATGGGAAACCCTGAGTCTTATTTCTGGTAGACAGGATTGAGAGTATGTGAATTCTTGCGAATGTGTTATTAAAAGCCTACTTTCCACTTGGACTATTTCTGATTCCCACTGTGGAGTCAAAAGGTGGAAAAATAAGAGAATGGGAGGTATGTGGGAGGATGTGGGTGGGTGACTATTACCGCCTTAGCCTCCTAGCTTCCAACTGAATATAACTCCCTGGATAATATATTTTCCCATGGCAGGCAGTGGCTTTCAAGATAATTACATAGACTTCATGACTCCTCAAAGTAATATGATTAATATTCTCGTGGTATGGGTTAATGATGATACATCTTCCTCAGAAAAGCATTTATTTTTATTTTATTTTATTTTATTTTTAGAAAAGCATTTTTAAAAATCAGGTCTGTTGCATAGTTTCTCCCTTGTATACCTTCTTATCTCCTCAGCTTATAGAAAGCTACAATATGAGACTAAAGAAGTAGGAAACTATCGTTAAGTCCTTCCTTCACTATTTTCAGTGCTCCAGAAAGGTGACATCTTTTCTCATCTAATTCTCTCTTTATAGGAAAAATACTAGCAAGAACTTTTTTCAAAGGAAACTTCAAAAGAAGCACTTACAGAATTTCTAAGACTAGTAGGAAGGAATGGAGCTGCTTTCAAGTGTTAAGGCAGATGATGGAATGCATCAAAAAGGCAGCAATAATTGTGTATGGATTTTGTTAGGCAATATTCATTTATTTAACAAATACTTGGGATTTACTTTGCGAAAGGTTTTGTTTCAGGACTAGTGAGACATTTTCCCTAACTTCAGGAAGTTCGTCATTTAGAAGAAAAGCAGTAGTCAGTTACCTGTAATACATATGATAAGCATTATAATAGAGTTATCTGGAGGACATAGTAAGAAATCTGTGAGGAAAACACATTCAACAGTTTTTACAGTCTGAATAAAAATATGAATAAATGGCATGAGACAAAACTCCACTGATAAATTCAGTTTTCAGAAAAATCACTCTTATGGTAAAGATAGTTTATTTTCAAAAGCAGTCATTTTGGAATGACTAATATTAAGTTCATGTTCTTTGACTTTCTTGAGTCTTTAAAGCTGGATTAGTTTCATGTCTTAGTTTTTAACCTTTCCAGAAGATTACAGAAAACAAAACAGAAAGCAAAGTAGTAAAGATGTGCATATATGTGAGAGAACTGATAGATGAGATTTTTCCTTTTTAAAAATATTAAATTGTTAAATTTTAAATGCTAAGTAAATTTATGAAAAAATAAAGACTGGTTGTATAAATGTTTGTAAGAAGTGTTCAAATGGGTCTATAATCTTCAAAGTCTTGCAAGAAGTGGAAAAACATGCTTGTCTGGATGAGGTATGCATTGGTGGTTGTTTATTAGGATTTTATGACTAACTTTAAAAACAAAGTATGTTCTATTATTTAATCTAGTGAAATATCACATTTCAAGAGAAAACACAATATGGGATAGCTCAGTTTCTGAGACAGTGTAGAATTATTCCAGCTAAACCAAAAAGAAGTCATTTCCCTTGATCCCAGGCATCTACAAATTATAGAAAGAGATTAAAAAGTGAAAGCATTAAGTATCTTATTTGCCTTTGAGTTTGTCTTTCTTTTCTCTCACTTATATGTGTGTAAAAGAGTCTGAAAAAATTTTTAAGTCTCTGAAATTTTTGAGGATAGAAAGACACAACTCTCTCTTTTCTGTACTGCTGTACAGGAAGCCACTGTCCGCGCTAATGGGACTGCAGTGAAAGCATATGTATCCCTGTGAAATTAAAGTGATTGGACATTGTTTTAAGAAGGATTAAAATTTTGTTGTTTAAAAAGAGTGTGGATATGGAAGATATATGCATATATTATTTTATCTTAAAGTGTAACAAATTACATAAATTAACTTCACTCTGAGAAGTAGAGATATTATTCAATTGTACAAAACCTTATCCTGGATGAGAATTATTGTACAATTGCCTCTGTGTTTTGAATGAGGCACTTCAGTGTGAATAAAAAGATACACATATTGCATTCTAGAAAGGAAAATAATGACTTCACATACGAAAGATTCATGCTATCATTTTTCTGTTATTTTATGCAATTCAAAAGTGGCATGAGTGCAGATTGGAGAACTTCGTGCAAATCATAAGTTTTCATTTTCAAAACAATACACTTAACAATTGCATTAGCAGTAAAGAGGTTTCTTCTGAGCTATTGTTCATGATGACTGTGTCTCAATTTGGAATTTAAAGGACTCTAAATATCAGTATTCTGTGAACAACGTGGAAATCACCACCTAAGTCTATTGCAGGCGCAATTTTCCCCTTTTCATAAGACCCTGATTTAAGACCTGAAAAATGCTAAGAGAAATAAGCTTTTGAAACGTGTTTGTCAAGCACTAGACTATATACAACAATGCGAAGGGAATAAACCAATTCTAAAAATGAAGGCAAGTTGACACTGTGAATACAAAACATGGCTCTAACACTCATGTTTTCTTTTCCAAGACTGAAAAATGTCCCTTTGCTGGAGTTGCATTCTTGGTCATACAGGTAAATAGAGTTGGGTAACTAAAGTTTTATAGGAATTTTTAAAAACCAAACTTACCTTTCAAAATTAGAGGTAAGGCTTGAATAAGCTTTAGCCACCTTAATAGAAAACAATAGCCATCTTTTAAAAGTTATGCCATGAGAAATACAATGAAATGAATGAAATAACATAAATGATGTGGTCTTTCAAAAGCGGAAAAAAAATTATGCAATGGCAGATGCTTATTCATAGGCCCAAAGGAAGAAAATAAAGAGAAGCCAGAACAAAGAAGTGGAGACTTGTTTTTTTGAATGCCTTCTATGCATCTTCTGAGTACCCCTAAGACCGTGGTAATTAGTCAAATTGATTTCAGCTGCCTTCACTAATCAAGGTCGTTTTAACTGTTGCTACGAAGGACTTGCATATCCTCCAAGTGGCAGGTAGCCTAAACAGTAAGATGTTTGCCCGAGTTGTTTTCCAGGAACTTGGAGTCAGCTGTGTCTCGTTTGAGCTGAGCTGCTTAAGACTGGAGGGGACCACCGATCCTCCAACTGGGCATGCGCAAGTGTCCCCTTGGTGACCTTCAGAAAACTCCACCCTCACAATGTGCTACCCGCTTCCCTTTTGGAACGTGCAGAGGCCTGCAGTTTAGTTACACCTGCGCAGAACGACAATTACGTACTTTTTCCAATCGCCTCTCGCCATGCTCCCCACGCCTCAGACCAGCCTGCTTCTTCATTTATCCCCCATCCGCCAGCCCTTGCTTTGGGGAGGTGGGTGTGAGGCGTGTTCACCAGTCTCCTCGCTTGGCTGCCTTGCCAAACGTCAGCAACTCAGTGTTTGGCTTGCTGCCCGTCGTGCGAAACTGACCCGGTTCAGGAAGGCCCCAGCGCTGGATGAGTAAGACATGGCCAGAAAGGTAAGACAAGCGGGTCTGCCAGAATAGAATGTATAGTCTCTGAAAGCGTGGCCTCAGGCTGGAACAAATAGGACCTCAGGAGGAGCAATCTCCAAACACAAAATTTTTCTTTGAAGAACCCTTAAGAAATCCACGTGTAAAATGTTTGAGTGCTGTATATATTGCAGTGGGTTTCTACTAAATGAGGAGCAACGGGCTTCTGTCTTTGTGAAGTTACTGGGAGCAAACTCGCCCTCCTGCTGTAAACAACTAGAATATGGCACAAAATACGTGAAACAGCAGCTTTCAGACATTGGATAACAGACAGTGGGTTGCAGAGATCCCCAGGAGAAAGGAAACAAATGAAGAGAGCCCTGGGATTGCCTCACCTTTCTGCCAGGAGGCACTTTCTGGGGCATGATGCTGGGAAGGAAAACCCGAGCAGAGCACGGTGGTTTCTTTGAGTTGAGGAGGGGTTTAGGGAGGCTGAGGTAGCTAGAATTTCAGAGCAGAGTATCAGAAAGGAGTTACACAGAGAAGGAGCTCTACAAAACTTCCTAGGGGCTCCCTTGAGCCCATGGCTGTGTACTGTGCACGTGTGTAGGGTGAAGATCTACAGTGCTGGGCACAGAATGATCAGGGAGCTGACACTGAGCAGTTTCCAGCAGATCATGTCTCTTTATCCATTTGTGTTACCCTGGAGCAATTTGAGATTTTGATCACAGTTTTAGGGGAAAGGTGATTTTTAGTTTGAAGTGTAGTATTGGAACATCTAGGCTAGACATATGAAAATGATGAAAGAAAACACACTTTTGAAAACTGAATGATAGAACCTGAGACACAGATCTGAGACTCATTTCGTAGAGGTAGAAGTTGAAGTCATGAAAATGTATACATTTTCTTAGAGAAGGTATGTAAAGAGGTATGAAAATTAGCAATTATTGAGCATCTACTTCATGCTAGCACTAAGGTGGGTGCAATCGTAAGGTATCTGAACTTAAAACGTTGTAACAGTCCTGTCAGCTGGGTAATTGAATGCCATTCGTAAAGATCAGAAAAATGGAACTCAGAAAGGTAAAGCAATTTGCTCAAGGTTCTACAACTGGAATGAATAACTTACTGAAGATCTTAAAATAGTTACCCAGATGTGTGATAATCCAAAGCCCAATCTCATTCAACTAAGACAGGCTGACAGGATCCCTGTACAGTACTGAATTTCAGAGAAAGAAGGGCAATTGGTGCTCTTGAGGGTCTAACCTGTTCTCTGGTTACTTCTCTAATTCACTTCCCAATACTCACCTCTCATTCACTCTGGTCAGCCATAATGACTCATGAGTATTGCTTGTAGGCACAAAGCATATTTCTACCTCAAGCAGTGAACCCCAGCATCCCTCGCAGAAATGCTCATTCCCACGATGTCCACGTGGATTACTTTCTCACCTTATTCAGGCTTCTGTTCAAATGTCAGTTCCCCATGGAAGACTGCCTGACCACCCTATGTAAAATACTAATTTTTTCCATTCTGTATCTCCTTAATTTGCTTTACTTTTTTCTCCATAGCACTTTATCAGAAAATATGGCCTATAATTTGTTAGTTTTTATTTTCTGCTTCTCCAGATAGAATTAAGCTCCATGAGGTCAAAGACTGTATCCGTTTTAATCATTGTTCTCTCCCCATTGCCTAGAACAGGGCCTGGCATATTGAATGTTCTCATGTAAATGAATGAAGAAGCGAACCTGTTTTAGCTTACACCCCTATATCACATATTTATACCTTTGCTTCCCACTGGTATAACCAATAATATATAACCTATTTGACTTCCACAGAGCTCCATTTAAAAACTGAAGAATTAGAGAAGTACAAGAGTGAGGGTAGTACTTTTTTTAAAAAAGGTGGGGGGAGTGGGAGAGATAATTGAAAATAAAGGAATGGTTAATTGTGTCAAATAAGCCAGAGAATTTAAAATGAATGAGTTTGATACACTATTTGATTTGGCAAAGACATTGACCGTCAAGGGTTCACTTTCCACATAGAAGAGGCCAGATACTGATGGACAAGGCATTAAACAAAAACGGAGTTGACAAGGGACTGGAGTCAGGTTAAAGACAATTTTGGATCATGCTAAAGGATAACTACTGAGGCTTTTAAAGGTGACTTGCCTTCTCAGTGATGCAGGAGTTACTGGCAGGATTAAGGCTAAATCCCCAGGTTTCTTTTTTTCTTTCTTTTTTTTTTTTTTGAGAAGATTTTTTTTCTCTTTTGTTACGTCAATATAGTGAATTACATTAATTGATATTTCTAGTTAAAATCATACTCCAATCCCCAGGTTTCTTGATAGCTGTCTTTGAAATAAAGTATGGTTGCAGAGCTTCCTAAGGGCAGCAGTAGAGGGCAGACTCTAATATTGAAGCCCTTTTCAAGTTTCTGTTTGCATAATATTGCTATTGTCCCACTGAACAGAGTAGTGGGACAATGGTCAAGGGTCATTGTGGGTAGGCAGAACGCAAGGCGTGGACAACAAGAAGGGTAATCATTGTGGCTACTGACAGGTTAAAAACATGCATAGGGTAGATCTTATAATGGAGCATATTTAATGCAGAAGGCAAGTTGTTGATGAAAAACACTAGACGAATGCATAGGACCAAGGATTCTTAAGAGCCAGAAGGGGGTCAGTCTTCCTCTGAAACTAAAAGGAGGCATGAAATCATGGGTACAATAGAAGATGTTTTTGTAAAGAGGAATAAGGCAGTTCACAGCAGACTTCTCTTATTCAGTCTTGGTCAGACGTCTCAGTCATCTTGCTCTTTCCCTTTCAGCTACTCTCTGTTCTCATTGGTGCTCCCTAAGGCATCTGTCCTAGGCCGTATTCCATCTGAACTGCGAACTTCTCCTTCATGTTTGCACCGTATTAGAAGACCCAAAGTCTGGAAAGCATTCTAAAATTAATTATACAGGCATTCAAAGAGATATTTTGAGAACGCTTTCTTGCTGATTGCTCACAAATTCCAGATCATCTCAGTTTGACTCTGGGGGCTACAGAAAACCCAAAAAACTGAAGTTTGTATGTACATAATTTCCTCTCAGTGAATACACTGGTCCTTGAGCTGAAGCAACCTGGCAGACCCATTTCAATTTGACATTCTGTAGAGATGACCTTAGATCTAATCACTTTTTCTCGGGACCCTCCAACGCTTCATTTTTAAAAGAATAGTTATTATAACAAAAAATTTAATCTCAAAATTATGTTTTAAAATTTTTTTAAGTTTTAACAGATATTACGTTCAAATTAGGTTTAAAATTTGTTAAAAAGTAATACATAAGTATTATATAAAAATTCAAATAGTAAAAAAATTATTTGAATGAAAAGAATATCCCCTTTCCCAACGACAACTACTGTTGAGTTTCTGACTTAAACACCAAATGGATTGTTGATATTAACAAAGTAGATAATTTTGTTTAGGTGTGATAACTGTACTATTTTTCTTTTTTTGAGTCATTATTTTCTATAGATAAATATTTATGGTCAAAAAAAGTTTCTGTATCTTACCTGAAATTTAGTTTTCTATGCATTTCCTGACACACACATACATGTACACTTCTATATGCATTTTGAACACTGGCATTAGCTTTGGGTTGCCATATTTCCAGAGTATTTTTGGCTGAGGGCACGTTACAAGACCAAATCATATTTACTGGAAATCATGTTGCTTCATTTTCCTTCTTCCCATTAGCCAAGGACATTATCTGGGACAACATCCAAATAAGTCTTTACTAGACACTCAGCTTAATTGGTGTTTCTCAATTTTATGTATTTTTAAATAATTGAAAAGTCACCTGAAGGGAGCTTAATATGTAAATATGGCAACAGAATTCAAATTATGGAGTGAAGAATCATGTTTTCAACCACAAAAGCATTTCTTTTTATTTTAATAGACATTGAATTACGATCAACTAGCTAAGAAGTGTGGCATTCAACAGTAATCAGTTCATTGACTGGTTCTTCCATGTAGCTACATTTGTGGAACAAAACTCAGAGGCAAGGGTATTGGCAAGGTAAATTAGTGCATTGATTTCATGGTTGTCTTCAAGAAAAAAATAAAGAAATAGAAACTCACAATAGGAAAGAAATTTAGGCAGTTGTTTTATTCATGAGACAAGTTGAATTCTTCATACTGTTTAAAAACAAAAGACAGTGGTGCTCTTTGAAAAAGAATGGCTAGTTCCCGATTCAGGAAAATTCAGAACAGCACAATCTGTACTCAAAAACAAAAAAATAGGAAGTGGTTATTCATATTTTAAAAGATCCTTTGTTATCAATGGGATAATAACCAAATTCTTCTATTAAGTATGATTCTAATTTCTAAAAGTCAAATCTCATGTTCTCTCAACAATTTTGGAATAGATTTGCTGTCTTTCCCCAAATTAGTACACTGGGTATGCTGAGGAGTTAGGAGATCTCTTGGTCTTGAAATAATTTATTCCTATGGGAATGTGCCAAGTGTAATCTCTTCACCAGAAAAGATGGTAGTATAGCAAGATGAAAGAGGCCTTATGAGTCAATCTCAAAAAGCTTTGTTAGTGCATAGAAGAAGATACAAGGATTACCCTAAATCGTTAATAATAAAAATATATTTTTCAACTTAGGAATAATATGATCTTTTGCATCAACTATATGTGGCTAGTTAGATTTGACTTGCATAAATATTTAACATTTTTAAAATTATGTGTTAGCCAATAAAGAGAAAAAAGCTTAAAGGATATTTCCTTTTCTACATTTTTTCTAAATGAAGAAATTATTAATAAGCAATGTTAATGTTTTAAAGACATCAGCTTGGATTGGTTATGTAGTATTTTGATTATAACCATTATAAAATATCTTGAATCATTCCACTCTTAAATTGTTTTGTGGTGTAATCTTGCAGAATTTAGGAAGAGTAAAAGCTGGAGAAGATAACTGACTGAGTGTCACATACAGGAAGGTAGCTGCATCCTATAGATGAATTCTGTAACATTTTTTGCGTAAAAATGTTCTTTAATTATCCTAGTAGTGTTACCTTAAAGGAATCAGTCAAAACCAAGATGATACTGCCTGATCTCTATATGTTATTACTACAATTCCAGTTGAAAAGTATGAGATACTAGAAATGGTTGAAAGATAATGAGACTAAACCAGAATGCCTCTGGTAACACTTCAGATGAATAGTGGAATTGCATATCTACTTATACTGTCAGAGTCCTTCATCTATAATTAAGGTCATAGAATCTTTCTCAGTATCTCCACCCAGGCATTTTTTCTTCTACTCTGGCACCTGAAAATCTAAGAGAAGAAGTAATAGACAAATGAACAAAAACAGAAGAGATAGACCCTTATGGTCCGTACCTCTGCAGCACCTACTTTCTTGAAAAATTTAAAAGTTTCGTAAGGACATCCACAAATAGGTGGAAATTTGCCATCATGGAGATCTAGCTTCATGTGAGACTAGAAATTAACAGCTATGGAAACTTACTCAGAGAATAATATGGGAGAAAGAATGAATTTTGCAGTCAGACAGATATGAGTTTGTATCCTGTTTCCATCATTTACAAATAGAATAGCAGTAATAATTGAGTGCTTTGCCTTAGAACAATTACTTGTATGCTCTGAGTCTTAGTTTCCTCATCTGCAAAATAGAGGTAATACTTACTCATATCTTTGATATGAATGTACATAAACTGCCTGAGAGAGGTAAAAATCCACTAAAGTTTGTTTTCTTCTCCTTTTGGCTAGAAAGTATGTAATACTTGACATGCCCATTTGCTCTAGCCATAGATTTGGTGTAAAGTGATCCTCTCCTCTCACAACTTAGCATTAGTACATGTAATTATGGTATAGAAACTAGATTTCTGCCTCCCTGCCTCTTTCCTTTGTATTTGTTATTCTCCCTTCCTATCTAGAATACCTAAAATCCTAACAAAAAGTTTGTAACAAACATTTCTATACATAGCTATAGATTATTCTTGACAATTTGATTTGCCTTCACGTTCATTCATTTAAGTACTTTATTACAAGTACTAAATAATATCCTGAGAATGGAAAATTGAGCAGAGATTTATGCCTTTAAGAATTTTGGGTTCAGTTATAGAGTTAAGAAACCATCTACCGCAATATATTGTGAAAAGAGGGCTAGGATTATCCACGGCAAGTAAGGGAAGCAGGATATGGGGAGGAGCATGGGGGTGACAGTGGGATATGTGAGGGGTAGTGGTCAAAGAAGTTTTCTTCTCAAAGGAAGAGAAACTGGAGATAAGTTTTACCAAATGAGTATTACTAAGTTAAATCAAGAAGAGGCAAAGACACTTGAGGAAGTGTGAACAGCATTTATGAAAGCATAGGAGTGTGAAGAAACAAGATACTTCTTCTGGAAAGATTTCTGTGGCAGATTGTGTTTTTCAAAATATCTGCAACAATGTTTCCAGACCCACATGCTTTCCAGAACCTTACCTCTCCTCCATCAAGAGGTTGAGTCTATATCCCTTCCCCTTGAACTGGGGAAGGCCTTGGGGACTGCCTCATTAATAAAGTATAGTAGCTGTGACACCGTGTGACTGCCAAGGCTAGGTCATAAAAGGTGATGCAACTTCCTCCACTTCTTTTTTGAAAATGTGCCTTGGAAGTCCTGAGCCACCATGTAAGAAGTCTAGCCTCCTCAAAGCTGCTATGCTGAAGCAAACACACAGAGATGGGGGAGATGCCTGAGGAACATCAGCTGTTCTGGCTCCCAGCTGCTCAAGACTTCCCAGTCCAAACATATCAGTTAGGAGGCCTTTGAGATGACACAAAAACTTAGGCATTGAAATCACTGAAACTGCATGAGAAATTCTGAATAAAAGCTACTGAGCTGAGTCATTCCAAACTCAAAACCATGAGACAGTAGTCTTAAATGATTGCTATTGTCTTTAAACTACTGTACCTAGCACAACGCCTGGCACACAGTATGTGTTCAGTATATTCAATGAATATATATATATATATATATATATATTTTCAGTGAATGAATAAATGAATGGATTATCTTTATATGTTTAGAGAGTGAGAAAGGCAGCGTCAGTGGGAGATGAGCCTAGAAAAGCAGGTAGGAGACACATCGTGAGCATCACTGTGTACTAAGCTGAAGCATTTGACTTTATTTTGAAAGCTACAGAGACCTATAGAAGAAGAATTTAGAGTGACATGATCAGATTCATACTTAAGAAGATCAAAATAGTAGTGGTATGGGGATGGAATAAGATCAAAGTACGGAGTATAGATACGCTCTATGTGAAAGGTCTGATCTAAAGAAATGGCAGTGAAATTGCAAGAAAAAGAAGATGAATCCTGAAATGTTGAGGGTAGAGAATTTACGTGATAGATTTAGTAGCAGCCTTCTGCCACATGGGCTTTCATTTATAGTTTTAAAAGAAGTTAATTACCTCTCTTACATATGCCCCTTTAGGGCAATTTTTTAAAGTTTCTTTGTTTGATTTTGTATTGTCTTCATAATTACTGATTATTTCTGACAGACAGAAATCCGTCCCAGGGGTACCATCTCCTAGAGATAAGCAACTGTGCCTTATGTATTAATTTCTTGTGATCTCAAGCAGTTAATAGAGTTGAGCTAACTCAACATAATAATCTTTTGGGAAATGAATTTCCTAGCTACTCACATGTCCTCTAAACTTAGGTATCTTCTTTGTGAAAGGTTTTCCAGCCAAGTTAATTATTAGCTGCAACCCTGAATCTTCAATATTAAGAGTATATGTTTTCTAGTAGACCCATTAACCATGAAATACTAGTTACTTTCCATATTTCCAGTTGCTTTGAATAAAGTGTCAATTCCATGGTGTGAGTATGTGGGGAGTAGAGGGGATATAGGGAAAGGGGAGGAAGATGAGATGATGATAATCTTTGGAAGAGATGAATAATCCTTCAACAGTGGAAGACCAAAACAATATCTAAGATGAAGTAGCATTCCAGTATTAAAATGAAGATCAGTGGACCTAAGAACCAGAGTAAGTTTAAGGACCAGTCCACAGATCTGAGGGGGTATGGCAGACACTGCTTGTAGCTTATCCAATATCTCTTCTTTTCTATTAGAATAGAACCCCAACTCTGTTTGGGCAGTGTGCCCAGCCGAAAGAACTAAAATTTCCAGCTTCTCTTGCAGCTAAGGATGGCCATGGGACATGGTTAAGGCCAATAAGATATAAGTGAAAGTTGCTGGATGGGACTTTTGGGAAATTTCTTTGAAAGGGTAGACTCAACTCACCTACATCATCTGTCTTTAACTTTTTCTCTTTTCTGAAACACAGCCTGTTGATGGTGGAATAACTGCCTTGCAACCATGATCATAAGGACAAAAGTTGTCAGCTAAGGATAGAGGAGTAGAAGGCTAGAAGAAGCTCAAGTGCCTGATGGCATCATGAAGCCATTGAACTGGTCCTGAGCTAATAACCTATTAATTTTTTTTTATGAAAATTAAGAACTCTCTGGATTAGGGGGTCTTCAGAGAAACAGAACATACCCAACATACACATATGTATATGTATATACACACACACATATATATACAAACACACACACGCATATAAAGAGAAAGAGACAGAAACAGAAAGTGAGATTTAAGGAACTGGCTCTTGTGATCATGGGAGCTGGAAGTTTGAAATTTGCAGGGCAGGCCAACAGGTGGAAACTCAGGCAGGGTTTCTGTGTTGCAGTCTTCAGGCAGAATTCTTTCTTCAAAAAACATGTCTTTGCTTTTAAGACCTTCAGCTGATTGGATGAGGTCACACGTACATTATGGAGGGCAATCTACTTTATTTAAAGTCTGCCCATTGTAAATGCTAGTCACATATAAAAGTACCTTCGCAACAACATCTAGACTGCTGTTTGACCAAACACCTGGATACCATAGCCTAGCCCAGTTAATGTATAAAATTAACTATCACACTTTTACAATTGTTTGAACCACTGGTTGATTGGGTTTCTATTGCAAACACGAGAACAGAATGTCTTAATTATTAATGGCAAGGGAAAAAGATTGTATCTGTAAATATGAGCAGTTCTAGGTGGTAGGAGTGAGGAATAGGGATGGAGGAAGGGGAGGATATCAATTAATAATCTTCTATCTGCTTGATCGTAGCCTCTGTTCACATCTGCTGATGTTCACCTTTTAGACTTCAAAGTGCCTGAATCTAGAAGTTTGGAATCTCCTGACCATCAAGGGAGACAGTGCAACAGTCATTGCCCTCCCCCTTCCCGATTTTGTTATAATATGAATATTGTAATAATACTGCTTAGACAAAATGCATTGACAAATTGAGTTAGCCATTTGAACATATATCAATGAGAAATGAGAAAGCTGGAGTTCTTTATTTCTCTGACCTTTTAATGGCACTTATCCTTGAAATACAACTGTTCCTCTCCCCAAGCTGCAGATCATAGTTACATTTTAGTGCATTATTTTGAAGGCCTGGTGTGGTGCTTTTGTTTCTTGGTGAGATTTAACTTGTAACATCAGCTCCTAGGATTGCTTAGATTTATTTAGACCACTTGTTTACAGTTTGGGGTAAATCTAGTAGGATTGTTTTGAGGGCCATTCTACCCGAGCTTTTAGATTTGGGGTCTTCATTTCCTTACCTGTAAAATGAGGTATTCATCCTGGATAATCTCTAAGTTCATTTCCAGTAAAAACTGTTAGAATTTTGTGGTATTATCTAAGAGTTCTTTGTACCTTGGCAGGGAAAAAATTTCTTCAAGTAACTCTCTATCCTGGAATTCATAATTTCACTGTCTGCACACACAAAATCAAGTACCAGGACTAAAGTGGTTGGTTGTACCCTATAGTGGGTACTATCATGTTTTTTTAACTTTTATTGAAGTATAATTTTATGTGATAAAATTTACCCTTTTGAAGTATATATATGTATGTATATAAGTGTATAATCATGACCACAATCAAAATATAGACCATTTTCATAATTCCCAAAAGTTTCCTCATGCCTCTGCTTAAGTGGTTCTCTAGAAACCACTGATGTGTTTTCTGTCCCTTTATTTTTTCCTTTATTAGAAGGTCATTTAAATGGAATCAGGCAACACTTAGTGTGACTGGCTTTTTCCACCAAGCATAGTGATGTGAAATCTGCCTGTGTTTTTACATGTTCCTTTTCATTGTTGAATAGTGATCTCTTGTTTGAATTTAAAACTGTGTGTTTATCCATTCACCAGTTAAGGAAATTTGTGTTGTTTTCATTTTTTTAAAAATTCTGAATAAAGCTTCTATGAACATTTGCATATAGGTATTTTTCTTTCATTTTTCTTGTATTCCACATAGGAGTGGAATTGCTGAGTCATAGTGTCAATATATTTTTAATTTTATAGGAAGTGATCAAAGTGGCCGAATCATTTTGCATTCCAACCAGCAATGTTAAAATTTTCCCACATTCTTAACAATGCTCATTAGTTTTTTTTTTACTTTTTTTCTTTTTGAATTTTAGCCATTCTAGTGGATATGTAGTAGTGTCTCACTGTGTTTTTAATTTGCATTTCCATGTTGACTAAATGTGTTGAGCATCTTTGCATTTGTTTATTGGCCATTCACATATCTTCTTTAATGAAGTGTTAAAATATTTTGCTTATTTCTTTATTGAGTAGTTTGTCTTTTTATTGTTGAGCTACAAGTGTTCTTTATATATTCTGGATACAAGACCTTTATCAGATACATGTTTTGCACATATTTTCTCCCAGTCTGTGTCTTGTCTTTTGAAGTACAGAAGTTTTTGTTTTTGTTGTTTTTTGATTAATCCTGTTATAGTACATATTTCTTTGTCTTGTCCAAGAAATATTTGATAACCCAAGGTTACAAAGATTCTCTCCTGTGTTTTCCTATAGAGGATTCATTGTTTAAGCTCTTATTCTTGGACTCAGGATGCATTTTAAGTTTAGTGAGCATAATTTTAAAAATTGCTTTCCGCATTCATTACTTTTGCACCTTTGTCAAAAATTAACTTACCGTTTATGAGTGAGTCTGTTTCTGTACTATTTTGCTGCCTTGATCTATGTGTTTATCCTTACGTCAATACCACATTGTTTGATACATAGCTGTATCAAATACATGTACACGAGTACTCCAATTTTGTCGTCTTTTACAAAAACATTTTGGCTGTTTTAGGTCTTATGCATTTCAATATAAATTTTATCATTGTTGGTTAATTTCTCTAAAAATCTTGCCATGATTTTAATAGGATTGCACTGAATTTAGAGATCACATGGAGAGAATTGACACCCTACCAATATTGAATTTTCTGATCCACGAACATAATATATACCTCTAATTTGATCTACTTTAATTTCTATCTGCAATACTTAGCAATTTTCAATGTAAATATCTTTCACATATTTTATAAAATGTATCCTTAAGTGTTTCATGTTTTTGATGCTATTGTAAATAGTATTTTAAAGTTTTACTTTTCAACTGTACATTAATAATTCATAAATATACATTTGATTTTTGTATGTTGACCTTTTGTCCTTGTGGCTTTGCTAAACTCACCTAATCAATTTTTTGGTAGATTCCTAGGGATAGTCTTTGTAGATAGTTGTGAAATCTAACAATAAAAGCAGTTATACTTCTTCCTTTCCAATCTGTATGTCTTTTTTTTCCTTTGCCTTATTGTGCTAGCTAGAATTTCCAGTTAATGTTGAATTGAAAAGGTGAGAACAGATACTCTTGACTTGTTTCTAATTGTAGAGGGAAAGAATTCAGTATTCACTATTAAGTGTAATATTAGCTATGTTTGTAGAGCCCCTTCATTAGGTTGAGGAATTTACGTTGTATTTTTAAATTAATGAAAACTTTGTCATGAATAAGTGTTGAATTTCGTGAAACGATTTTTCATATGGTATACATTTTAGTCTGTTATTATGGTAAAATACATTGGTTTTTGAATGTTGAAACAACTGCATTCTTGGGAGAAAGCCTACTTGGTCATGATATAGTACCTACTTTATATGTTGTACAAATTGATTTGCCAATTTATATTAGGGATATTACATTTATGTTTAGGAACAATATTGGCCTATAGTTCCCTTTTCTTGTAACATCTTTGTCAGGTGTTAATATCATGGCAATTCTAGTGTCAAGTAGTGAGATGCCCCCTGCCTCTCCTCCTCGTGCTTCGCTTTCATTGTTTTGTAGAGTTCATTAGTGAAGCCATGTGAAACTAGAGTTTTCTTGCAGAAAGGTTTTTAACTAAAAAGTCAATTTTAATACATATAGGGTTATTCAGGTTGTCTATTTCTTCTTGAGTGAGAGATGGTAGTTTGTGCCATTGGAGGAATTTTGTCCAGTTCATCTAAGTTGTCAAATTTATTGAAATAGAGTTGTTCAAATATTCCCATTATTGTTTAATGTCTGAAGCATATGTCTTCTGGCAATATGATCTCTTAGCTTTTTCTTTTATCTCAAAAAAAAATCTTTATTTCACTTTCATTTTTGAAAGATGCTTCAACTGTGCATAGAATTTTAGGTTGCCGTGGGGGGGGGTTTGTTGTTTATTTTTCCATTAAGTACTTTAAAGATACCATTATGTCTTATTTGCATATTTTCTGATGAGAAATCTGCTGACATTCTTACCTATGACTGCTGAGCATACTGCTTTTCTTTTCTCTGAATGACTTCAAGACTTTTTGTTTTCTCTTTTTAGTTTGACTGTGATATGCTTAGGTTGTTTTCTTTGCATTTATTAAGCTTGGGATTTTCTGAGCTTCTTGGATCTGTTTGTTGTCTTTTTTTTTTTTTTTTTTGGCCATGCCGCATGGCATGTGGGATCTTAGTTCCCCAACCAGGGATTGAACCTGCGCCCTCTGAAGTGGAAATGTGGAGTCCTAACCACTGGACCTCCAAGGAAGTCCTTGTGGTTTGTTGTCTTTTATTCAATTTTTGAAAATAATCAGTCATTATATGTTCAAATGTTTCTAATGCTCTTTTCTCCCTCTTTTTTGGTGGGGAACTCCAATTACATGTATATTAGACTGATGGTTTCCCACAGCTTTTGGATGTACTATACTTGTTTCCTTCCATTTTTTCTCCTTCTGCTTCAATTAGTTACTTTATTTCTTTCAGTTTTTAAAATTAAACTTTTTATTTGGGAACACCTATAGAAAAGTTATAAATATAGTGCAGAGAGTTCCCATATATACGTCACCCAGCTTCCCCTAATGTTAACCAATGGTACATTTGTCAAAACTAAAATATTAACATTGGGACTATTAGCTAAACACCACCATTTTTTCTACTAATGTCCTTTTCATGTTCCAGGATCTAATCTAGGATACCATATTACATTAGTCATCATGTCTTTTTAGTCTCCTCAAGTCTGTAATAGTTTCTTGGTCTTTCCTTGTTTTTCATTATCTGTACATTTTTGAAGAATATTGGTTGAGAATATTGTAGAATATCCCTCAATTTGGGTTTGTCTGAAATTTTCTCCTGCTTAGACTGGGTTATGGGTTTGGGGGAAGAATACCACAGAGAGGAAGTGCTCTTCTCATCACATCATATCAGGGGGTACATGCTATCCACATGACTTACCACTGGTGATGTTGACCTTGATCACTTGGTTGAGGTGGGGTCTGCCAGCTTTCTCCCCTTCGTACGTTCTTTGGAAGCAACTCACTAATTCCTTCAGTGGGCCACTGCTCCTGTTTTGTGTTTAGTGTGATACCTGGAGTGCTATAGAGTTTCTCTTATTGTTTCTCCTCCACCCTTAGCTTTCAGCTAAGCTCCGCATGCTTATGACACAGAAGGATGTTTTTCTGTGTACTGTTGCCCCTCTCCACAGTGGTAGGCTATTACTTAGTGCGAGACTTGTGGATATAAGGGGAATTTTTCTTTCTCCTGCTATAGCCTCTGCCTTAAGTCTTAAGCATGCCCTGTGTAACTCTGCCTCAAAGGTGGATCTACCTGCGTTTTAGCCCTCCCCCAGTGGCAGACAATCTCTTTCTTGACTCTGAGGATTGAGCAGTGAATAAAACACAGAATGAATTTCATAAAGCTACGTCTACAACAACTGGTAGAAAACTGATAAACACAAACATGCTGATTACTTGGCTTGAGGTAGATGAAGAACCCAGCTAATTTTACCCAATTTGGCCAGTTTGAGTCATTATTTTGTTTATTCAGGCAAATTGTTAGTTTTCCCAATCACTGAAAGGATTTCTTGCCTTTTTATTTACTCAAGGGGAAGACACTTTTGCCAAGTAGAACTCGTCAATTCCCTCATTGTTAGGGTGGATGCCAATTCAATATTCAGATAACTTAACTCTGAAATATGTTTAATTATACTTAGGTGGGGAAATACCAATAACATTAAAATATTCCATTTGGAAATACAGTATCTGTATTTTTTCTGGATTTATTCTAGATCTTCTAAAAGCAGTGAGGACAGAGGTAATTACAAATCTAAAATGTGAAATAGTTTAGACTCAACACAGTGTTTAGTAAGTGAAAAAGGTGCTTCAAGTATAATTGCACGGATAGAAATCATGTATTTTAAGAAGACTCCTCTTTATGTATGTATGACATTGAAATTTTAAAGCTTGTTATGTACTATCAAATGCTGGCACCCCAAATATCACCAATGCATCCTGTTGATAAGACAAATCTAAATGTATCACTTACCATGGTAAGGGAGATCACCACCTTGACAGAATTTGATCTTGTCTCAGAGAAGGACTAGGTTAGATTTTTGTTAAGCATTTGAAGTTTGGTTTAAGATGGTTTTTCAATGTGGAGGCTTACTTAGGATTGAGTGAGGATCATGGTATATTAGTTTAGGATTGGGGGCACAGCAAGGTGAGGGCACAAATTGTTAATTTCCATTAAAGAGTCGACGGACCTTTTGGGAAGTCCTATAATGTAATGAGCAATATAATTATTTGCCTGGGCAAGAGTCTTCTAGAATAATAAAACTGTACTAATGTAGACAACTGAATGCCATGTCAGTGATTCTCCGTGAACCATGTGAGTGGTTCTCAACTGTGGCCGTTTTGCCTCCCAGGGGAATTTTGGCAAAGTCTGGAGACTTTACAGTTGTTACAAGGGGAGTTGGGGGTCTTGGTGCTACTGGCATCTGGTCAATAGCTGTCAGCCACGGATGCTGCTAAACATCCTACGATGCAGAGGACAACCTCCATGACAAAGAATTATCCAGCCCAATATGTTAATAATGGCCAGGTTGAGAAATCCTGGTGTGGGCAAGAGGTCTATAAAGGGCCAGATGGTAAAAAATTTTGCGCTTTGGATCATACGATCTCTGTTGCAACTACTCAACTCTGTTACTGTGCAAAAGAGTCGCAGATAAAACGGAAATAAATGGGCATGACTGTGTTGCAAACTTGATTTACAAAAACAAGCAAGGAGCAAGATTTGCCCCGGTGGGCTGTTGTTTGCTGATCCCTAATGGAGCCAGTAAGCTGTATGGGGATAGGAGGTTTCAGTTTTCAGTGTCTAAGTGTATGAGTAGATGGTTTCTGGTCTCAGCAGTGTGCTTTGAATCTTCAATAGAAGAAGAAACATTTTCAAGTAAACATAGGTAAATAGCAAATAAATATGGAAAGTCACATGAAAACCCTAGACTTTCCAAAGAACACTGTGAACATTTCTATGGAGCTGATTTTCTGTGCTACACGAACTATACCAAAACAACAAAAAATCTGTTTGCTGAACCGGTAATTTTCCAGGATGAACTAATGAAACTAAAATTACTTTTTAGCTGGTTTTTTTCTGTGTTTTGAAGCTCATTTAAATTAAAAAAATGGTAACATGAGACAAAAATAATTATTTCTTTTAAAACAAACAAAATCTAACACTCTCAATGACAATGGCTTAAAAATTATCCCTTTAACACTTAGTACTCTTTTTTCTTCTTTTTTCAGTTTTTTTGCTGCATTAATCACTTCCTAAGATTATATATATTTGTTTATTGTCATGCCCTCCCTGTGAGGTCATGGTCATTGTATATTTCAGTCACAGCTGTATCCCCATCACCTAGAGGACCAGAATGAATAATTACACTGCTCATAGAGAACCACTACTATCATCATAGATAACACAGAGCACTTATTATGTGCCAGCTACTCTTCTAAGGACTTTACATGGATTAGCTAGTCTAATCACATTACAACCCTGGGTAGAGGGTACTATTATTATTCACAGTTTAAGAGATGAGAATAATGAGGCATAGACAGGCTCAGTGACTTGTTTAGGCCCACAGAGCTAGCAGGTGACAGCTAAGATTTGAGTCCCTGTAGTCTGACACCAGAATCCACGCTTTGAACTATTACACTATAGCTGATGCTCTCCTGCTGATATGTTGCATAAATACACATATATACATACATAGTTTGCATATTTCACAATTTCTCTATTGTAAAGCAGGTTACACCCTTACCCTAGGTCTGCTGGCTCTGTCATTCTGCATTATTGTCATTCGTGATATTCAGGACCCAGGTCCTTAGAGGTCTATCTCTGTGAGGCATTGAGGTGCCTCATGGGAAACAGCAAATCCTAAGGAAAGAGAGAGTTGGAAAAATAAGCTTGTTCCACTATAGGTGTTCCTACTGTTAGAGAGAAAGATGGTATTGGTATTGGTCAGAGCACAACGTGTATTGCTTCCTGTGAATGGACATCTGAACCCTTCCTGTGAATGGATACCTGAACTCTCTAGTAGAGAGAGGCTTCCGTTGATAAAATCTCAAAGGGAAATTTTCTGACAAAGATCTCAGAGGCATCAGGAGCACAGGGAGCACTACTTGGCAATAAAGCGTGACACGAAGGTAGAGGCTGGGAAGGATCCCTGCTGCGCCAGCAGTGGGGTTACTCCTCAGCACTGCCTTGCATCCACAGTCACCAGTATTTCTCCAGGGCTGGGGGCATATAATCATGTGTGGCACCCAGGCAACACAGCACAGGCAGTAAGGCATGGCAGCAGGAGGGTGGTGGCAACAGTCACAGGGCAGCTGCAGCTGAGGGTGGGAAGGGCATTCTGGGAGGTCTCAGCAGCAGACATTACTGCAGGGAAAACATATTTCTGTGTTGCGATGGAGAAGGCCACATTGATGCGTATGAATACTCCGGAGATGTACTCCAGAAGGCCCCAAATGATTGGGTTAGGAGAAGGACAGAGCTAAAGGTCAAGTGCTTTTTATGGTAGCAGCTTAGAGTTACCCCGTTTTTCTCCTGATGACTGTGGAGTTTCAGAATAATGGCTTACAACTATTATAGAGCTAAAGCCAGTGTTATCTTCAAGAGTAAATGTGTGTGTATGTGTACGTGTGTATACTTGAGGGGGGGGGAGAAGGCAGATAGGCTGTATATCTGTATATTTAGGTCTAAATCATCTTCGGTCATACAAACTGAGTAAATTAACACCAATGCATTGGGTCTTTAATAAAAAACACAATGGTCGTGGTTGTTCTCTGAATTACTAATGCCCTGAAACTGCCTGAAAGTCATTTGGACATGCTTGCTGATAATACTCTTGATGAGGAATAGAATTTATTTTTTGCTTGAGAGCTAATTAATGTAATCTTTAAAATATATAAATCCCATGGTGAGCCCAAATAATTATAATTGAAATGTGGACCTTGCCAAAACTGAGAAAATTAAAATGCAAACAAAATCTGTTAATATATCTAAATTAAAAAAAAAAAAACAAAAAGGAAAGAAAACCAATTAACTTCTGGAAACAGGGTTTGGTATTTAGAATGAGGAGATTAAATTATGCAGATATCAAATTAACACTTGGAATGAAGATGGTGTTGCCCAGCTGCCTTTCAAAGGTTCGCCTTGCACAGACTAAAGTTGCTAGGGAGCAGGGAAGTGAGCTGTTTAAAAGGCCACAGTTGTGTTCCCTAAGTGGTCCACACAGGGATCATAAAAATTCCTGATGGAATCTTTAGCAGCATGGAGGTAATTGGAAGGAAGGCATGGGGCTAGTAATTAAATCACCAGTCTTTTCTGGGGAGATTATATGTAGATACACATATAGAGAGACATATATAAATAAATAGAGCTAAACATTAAAATATACAGGTATGTACATATATATTCACTTATACAATACCTAGTTAGTCATTTTGGTCATTTCGGCAAACAGCTGAGCAACTCCATCAGAAAAAAGAAAAACATTGGAGGTATGGGGCTTAGAGTACAGCTGTAGGGGCTTCCCTGGCAGTGCGGTGGTTAAGAATTTGCCTGCCAGTGCAGGGGACACGGGTTCAAGCCCTGGTCCGGGAAGATCCCACATGCCGCAGAGCAACTAAGCCCGTGCACCACAGTTACTGAGCCCGCGTGCCACAACTACTGAAGCCCGCGCGCCTAGAGCCCGTACTCCGAAACAAAGAGAAGCCACCGCAATGAGAAGCCTGCACACCGCAACGAAGAGTAGCCCCCGCTCGCCGCAACTAGAGAAAGCCCGCACGTAGCAACGAACACCCAATGCAGCCAAAAAATAAATAACTTTATAAAAAAAAAAATACAACTGTAAAACTTTCAGAATATACATTATCATATGACACCTATACATCTGGTGCATTTCAGCAATTTAGTAGGAAAAACAAAACGGCCAAATTAGTTTTTTTGTTTTGTTTTATACCTGAACTGACCAACCAGCTCAATCCAGGTCCTCTGGTAGTTCCATGTTATTACTACATTTAGGAAATCAGATAAATGTGTCTTTGGTTCTTAGGGATATTTCTATGTGTTTCTCACTTTTCAAGCAGCTGTTTTTAGCATTGTGTAGGTGCTGTCACAGCCTCTTCCACTGCATTATTATAAGGAGTTCACGGTAGGAGTCATTTCTGTAGACACACTACCATAAAGAGGTTACGGTATATCAGTATGGATGGATCTGTTCTCACCTCATTAGCCAGCCAGACAGAAGTAATTTTGAATATCAGATCTGGACCCTGGGGGAACTCTTGTCCTTTTCTAAGACAAGCTGTAGAATGTGTACCCTGCTGCACAACCTTGAGATGACCATTAAAGTTCAGAACTCCATCATGGGTACCATCACCAAATGGCCATATTAATAAGACACCTGAGAGGGCAGAGATGAGAATGCTTTCAGAGACTTATAACTAGCACTGACAGGGACACAAGACCTTCATCTTATTGTGATTATTCTGGCTTCTTAGCCCAGAGGAAAGAAAACGAGTCAGAAAAACAAAAGGTTTGTGGAATTAGTTTGGTATCATTCTATCTATTCCCCAAGGGAACAGAAGAGCAGAGAACGGGGAAGAAAGCAGAGGGAGAATAATTTCTTACTAAGTACTGTATTTGAAAAGCAGACTGGTAAGATGAACAGTTAATGAACGCATCAGTTCATTTAGCAAATATATTTTCTTTCATTAATCATTTAGCAATATTAACTATTGTAGGCTTGGAGTTACTAGGATGAGCTAAATCGGAGAAGGCCCCTGCTTCAATAGAACTGCAGCCTCGTGTGGCGTGCAGACCTTCATTGAATAGTTACTCTGATGATAAGCACAGGTCTATGGACATGCATTTGGAAGGAAGCAGATGAAGAATGGGTGTGAACAAAATAATATAGTGTTTGGAACATGGCTATGCTAAATCCTCTAAATTGGAATGATGGCCTACCTAAATCATTCTTTTATATAATCATATCTGCCAAAACCTTTGTAATAACCCCATCTCTAGTATTGTATCTGCAAAGCTCTTTTTACACTTAACAGCAAAACTCTCATTCTTTGCAACAATTTGGATTAGAATGGGAAACCCAGCGAGTATGGTACATCTCTTTAAGATATGCTACAACATAATTTTAGAGATGGATACTTTGTAAATTAATTATGCATACTTTGGCACTATTCATGCAAATAACCATAAAATTTTTAACTTTCAAAATTATTGTTAAAGATTTTTTCCCATAAAGTTTCCCTAATTTGATACCAATGGCATTTTTTACAGAACTAGAACAAAAAAATCTTAAAATTTGTATGGAGACATGGGGGACCCCGAATGGCCAATGCAGTCTTGAGGGAGGGGGGAGGAGCTGGGGGAATCAGACTCCCTGACTTCAGACTGTACTGCAGGTCTGCAGTGATCAGGACAGTGTGGTGCTGGCTCGGGAACAGAAATAAGGATCAGTGGAGCAGGATAGAAAGCCCAGAGATAAACCCACGCACCTATGGTCAACGAATCTATGACAAAGGAGGCAGGGATATACAATGGAGAAAAGACAGTCTCTTCAATAAGTGGTGCTGGGAAAACTGGACAGCTACATGTAAAAGAATGAAATTAGAACACTCCCTAACACCATACACAAAAATAAACTCAAAATGGATTAGAGACCTAAATGTAAGACTGGACGCTATAAAACTCTTAGAGGAAAACTTAGGAAGAACACCCTTTGACGTAAATCACAGCAAGATCTTTTTTGATCCACCTCCTAGAGTAATGGAAATAAAAACAAAAATAAACAAATGGGACCTAATGAAACTTAGAAGCTTTTGCACAGCAAAGGAAACTACAAACAAGACGAAAAGACAACCCTCAGAATGGGAGAAAATATTTGCAAACAAATCAACGGACAAAGGATTAATCTCCAAAATATATAAACAGCTCATGCAGCTCAATATTAAAAAAACAAACTACCCAATCCAAAAATGGGCAGAAGGCCTAAATAGACATTTCTCCAAAGAAGACATACAGATGGCCAAGAAGCACATGAAAAGGTGCTCAACATCACTAATTATTCGAGAAATGCAAATCAAAACTACAATGAGGTATCACCTCACACCAGTTAGAATGGGCATCATCAGAAAGTCTACAAACAACACATACTGGAGAGGGTGTGGAGAAAAGGGAACCCACTTGCCCTGTTGGTGGGAATGTAAATTGATACAGCCACTATGGAGAACACTATGGAGGTTTCTTAAAAAACTAAAAATAGTATTACCATAATGACCCAGCAATCCCACTACTGGGCACATACCCAGAGAAAACCATAATTCAAAAAGACACATGCACCCCAGTGTTCACTGCAGCACTATTTACAATAGCCAAGTCATGGAAGCAGCCTAAATGCCCATGAACAGATGACTGGATAAAGAAAATGTGGTACATATATACAATGGAATATTACTCAGACATAAAAAGTAACGAAACTGGGTCATTTTTAGAGACGTGGATGAATCTACAGACTGTCATACAGAGTGAAGTAAGTCAGAAAGAAAAACAAATATTGTATATTAATGCATATATGTGGAACCTAGAAAAATGGTACAGATGAACCGGTTTGCAGGGCAGAAATTGAGACACAGATGTAGAGAACAAACGTATGGCCACCAAGAGGGGAAAGTGGCCCAGGTATGGTGGTTGTGTGATGAATTCGGAGATTGGGATTGACATATATACACTAATATGTATTAAATGGATAACTAATAAGAACCTGCTGTATAAAAAAATAAATAAAATAAAATTCAAAAATAAAAAAAAAAGAAAGTTTCCTTAATTTGATATCAGTCTAAAAGACCTTATTTTCTGGGCTAGAAATGAGGATATGGATGTTTGTGCAGCTGCTGATTATTATTTTGCAATTTTGCAGTTTGTGCAGAACTAATCTGTTTTGCAGTGGAGCTTGTGTGGCAGGTAAAAAACAGTCCATGTGTTCATGTGTCCTGGAAAGGTGAAAGAACTTTATTTATTTTACTTATTTCTGCTGGCTAGTGGAAATTTATCCTAATTCATTCACTTTCTTCCCTCTATCCTTATTCTTCTTTCAGGGTTCAGTCTAATTACAGGGAGATCATATACTGTCTATGCAAGTTGGCATCTTCTAAGTTGTCTTTATTCCCATCTGTTCATTGGTCCCCATGAGTCATAGCTAAGTCCCACTCCCAGCTACAAGCCATCTTCAGTTTGGTTCTTTCTACGCCACTGTGGATGCATGGAAATTATCTTCTTGTTCTTTTCCACCTTTGGGCACAGTTACTCTGCGAGCTCTCAGTCCCATTGGCCTAGACACCCGGTGCAAATATTTCTAAATCTCTTTACGCTTGCCACCTCGCTACAGTGTTCTGGAAAAGGGAGTGCAGCTTCCCTCTGCTCTTGGATCTCAAATTTATCAGGATTTCCCTTCACACCCCACCATCAAGATGAGGCTGAACTTGGTAGAAATGTAAGGCTCAAGTCTAACCTTTCTGAGTGATGCAACACTGACTATATTTAGTCGATGTTTTTCATAGAGGTTTCCCGCAATCCCATTAATCTGGAGTATCTTTTCTAGTCTTGGGGTGGATAGCTTTGCTCTGAACCATTATATAATCTTTCTGCCATGAATCCGCTTATTAAAAGTTCTTCTCAGCTCCTTTTGCAACAACCATTTTTTGAGATATAGTTGCTCTGTTTTCTCGTTTCCTGAATGGGGCAAGGATCGCCAATGATCACAGATCACTGAATATGCTACTGAATTAATAGCATAAAGCCTTATGTTAATATATTTGTGGTGCTTTTTTTTTTTTTGAAGATTAGTGAGTGATTCAAACCTCAAGCAAAGCAACAAACAACAGTTTTGTCTGGGTCTTGAAAGAATCTTAGTGTTCTGGAAAGAGAGATCCCACTCAGATAACAGGTACTTCATATTTTCACAGAGAGCTGTAGCATTGTATGCTTATCCATGTCAGTATTTCCTGTAGGCTTCATCTTCTTTTGATGGAGGAGGGCATTACTATGGATTAAAAGGTTTATTGGAGTTTAGATTTTTAGAATATTCCAGAAGTCAGTGAGCCACGAACAAGTTTTTTAGAAATTGTTTTTGTTCTCAGTATATTCTTTCCAAAGTAAAATATTCTCTGACTTTTTTCTTTCTCAGATAGAATAGAAAAATGATACCAGTATATGTGTGTGTGTGTGTGTGTGCGTGTGTGTGTGTGTGTACCACTGATTCAGTTATCACCCTCCAGTGTGTTTTTTTTTAACATCTTT
Organism: Eschrichtius robustus; assembly: GCF_028021215.1. Taxonomy (NCBI): domain Eukaryota; kingdom Metazoa; phylum Chordata; class Mammalia; order Artiodactyla; family Eschrichtiidae; genus Eschrichtius; species Eschrichtius robustus. The sequence goes on from NC_090845.1 coordinate 28,126,353, forward strand.
ATTGGAGTATAATTGCTTTACAATGGTGTGTTAGTTTATGCTTTATAACAAAGTGAATCAGTTATACATATACATATGTTCCCATATCTCTTCCCTCTTGCGTTTCCCTCCCTCGCACCCTCCCTATCCCACCCCTCTAGGTGGTCACAAAGCACCGAGCTGATCTCCCTGTGCTATGCGGCTGCTTCCCACTAGCTATCTATTTTACGTTTGGTAGTGTATATATGTCCATGCCACTGTCTCGCTTTGTCACAGCTTACCCTTCCCCCTCCCCATATCCTCAAGTTCATTCTCTAGTAGGTCTGTGTCTTTATTCCCATCTTGCCCCTAGGTTCTTCATGACCATTTTTTTTTTTTTTAGATTCCATATATATGTGTTAGCATACGGTATTTGTTTTTCTCTTTCTGACTTACTTCACTCTGTATGACAGACTCTAGGTCCATCCACCTCACTACAAATAACTCAATTTCGTTTCTTTTTATGGCTGAGTAATATTCCATTGAATATATGTGCCACATCTTCTTTATCCATTCATCTGTCGATGGACACTTAGGTTGCTTCCATGTCCTGGCTATTGTAAATAGTGCTGCAATGAACATTTTGGTACATGACTCTTTTTGAATTATGGTTTTCTCTGGGTATATGCCCAGGAGTGGGATTGCTGGGTCATATGGTAGTTCTACTTTTAGTTTTTTAAGGAACCTTCATACTGTTCTCCATAGTGGCTGTATCAATTTACATTCCCACCAACAGTTCAGGAGGGTTCCCTTTTCTCCACACCCTCTCCAGCATTTATTGTTTGTAGATTTTTTGATGATGGCCATTCTGACCGGTGTGAGATGATATCTCATTGTAGTTTTGATTTGCACTTCTCTAGGGTTTTTGACTTCTTGGTCTGTTCATGACCTTCATACCCTGTCAGAATCTCAGGAATTAAGCTTACGTGAATGCAATTATTTCTTCTCTACAAAAGGAGGCGTAAATTGATGTTTTCTTTCAGATAATGCCCCTTGGAAATCCAAACAGGATATGTTTCTTTCTCTTTTGTGGTGAGTGAGTTGTATGAAATCTTATTGCTATATATACAATATTTATTTACAATGGCACCATACCTCTCCATTTATTTATTTATTTTTAAAAATTTATTTGTTTATTTTTGGCTTAGTTGGGTCTTTGTTGCTGCGTGCGGGCTTTCTTTAGTTGGGGCGAGTGGGGGGCTACTCTTCATTGCGGTGCGTAGGCTTCTCATTGCGGTGGCTTCTTGTTGCAGAGCACAGGCTCTAGGTGTGCGGGCTTCAGTAGTTGTGGCACGTGGGCTCAGTAGTTGTGGCTCGCGGGCTCTAGAGTGCAGGCTCAGTAGTTGTGGTGCACAGACTTAGTTGCTCTGCGGCATGTGGGATCTTCCCAGGCCAGGATTCGAACCTGTGTCCCCTGCGTTGGCAGGCGGATTCACTGTGCCACCAGGGAAGTCCCCTATCTGTTTATTTTTATTACAGCATGATATGGAGGAGTAGCGCTAGACTCATTTCCAGAATTTCTAAGTGTGTATCCCCAGTTCTGCCTACCCATTAGCAGTGTGATTGTGTTCATATTTACCACATTCACAGCCTCATTTTTCTCATTTTTAAAATGGAAGTAATATTTTCCACCCCATCTGACAAGGCTTTTGCATATTTGTTGTTATTGCTAAATATTTTGCCTTAAATAGTTCTTAATCTTTCCATTTATAAGGTAGAAATATTCTCTCATTGTTGATTCTGAGTTTTCCTTAGACTAGGATAATACATAGTATGGAAAAGAGTCTCAAGTTCAGCATAATCTTCATAAAGCTCCAGTCAACCTAGACTTTCCCATAGTAAAGGTTTTCTTTGGCGAGTGTGGAGGGAAGTCAGCATGATGGCACTGAGGTTTGGGAAGAAGGTCAAGGAAAATGGCTGTGGCTGAATTCCTGAGCAGACAAAATTGCCAAATGCGTGTAAGTCTCCTTCCATAGATTTACTTGAATGTGAAGGAAACTGTTTTTCTTAATCAGTCTAATGACATTCAACCTCATTGCCCAATTTGGTGAGCCAAATTCATGGTGATAAAGGCATTTCATGATGATGATGAGATCTTGGGGTAATAGGAGCAATGAAATGATGAGAGGGATTATATCCTCTAGGTAAAGTAGTCTGAACTATTAGATTTGCTAGATTTTTGTGTGTTTATGTTCATAGTATTTTAGAAAGACAAGTGTCCAATAAGATGTTAGAATGTAGATTTTATCTATTTGAGGAGAATATATATGGTCCTTGTGAAATTTAAAAACTGAAGTACATTCCAGATGAATCATGAACAGCCTGTTCTGCTGTAGTAATAGTACTAGTTGTTGATACAGCTGAAATGAGAGGACCAGCTGGGCTTTCACATGCCTGCTTTCTCCAGGCTAGGGGACTACCCTGTGTAAGAGGCCCCATTTAGTAGTGTGTTGCTATTCACTTGCTAGGTCAGTGATTGTTTTCCCTGTTAGTTTGTGCTACATGTTTTGCTTGGTGAGCCTGAAATTCATCAGAAAATAAGATAAAGTTCAGGAGAAGAGGAGAGAGAACAAACAAGTTGAAGCTTGTGTTGTTTTAGGAGCACAGTGATTCAGTATTAGGCATTTTGTTTGAATTCCTGTGTATTATGCTTCAGTGAGTCAAGGTGGAAGTAGTTTACAGCTGAATTTGAAAATTAAGGGATGTTTTGTTGAGTACATGCTCATTCATTGTATAGTATATTTTATTGATACCCAATGTAATATCTCCCAGTGATGAAAATTATATCTAATGTAAAAGAAAAATAAACAGCAGCAGCATATAGTGTGAACTCACTCTAAATTGCTACTCAGCTACTCATAAACAATTAAACATGGTCTCTCCTTCGATTCTTTATAGCCAATGCGCTTTAAAAAATTTTTTTTGGCACATCCCACAGTTTGATAACATTCAGTATCCTTACTGAAATGTTGAAAGGATTTTAGTCCATCTTGAATTAAAAACCAAATGTAAGGTAGAATATTGAAATACAAGCTGATGGTAGAGAGACCTTAAGCTCTTGCCAACATCGTATTTCTGTTTTATCTAGGAGAGTGTTTCTCAACCATGAATGATTTACCACCCTCCTCCCAGGGGAACATTTGGCAATGTCTGGTTACTCTTTTAGTTGTCACAACTGGGAGGTGCTACTGGCATCTGGTGGGTAGATGCCTGAATACTGCTAAACATTCTACAATGCATAGGATCCCTCCCACCCCCTCCCTCCTCCCACCCCTCATTCACAACAAGAATTATCTGGGTCAAAATGTCAATGGTGCCAGATGTCTGTCCTGACGTAGGACAGACATCTGATGAGATATTAGGATTTTTGAGGAAGAAATTTTCCTAACATTTAAAAAATGAAATCATCTATGGTTGAGGGCACTGCTGCTTTGAGTTCAAAGACACAGACTTCTCATCTGAATTCAGGGAGTTATAACTTCATGCATACCCTCAGCAAATATTCTCTTCTTACACAATATAGATTCTGTGAAGAGAAGTCACCATTCCTATATGGGAAAAAATGATATAGGTTCCACTAAAAATCCATTAGAATGAAGAGATTATCATAGCCTTAGGTTAAATCATAAGATATTTCTGTTTCTGTAGGTCAAAATTATCAAGTATCAGTAATATCATAGGGTTCAACTCTGTACTATGACATCTTTTGTCAGATGATCATGATCTGAAAGAAAGTCCCATTTGGGAGAGAGATGTCAGGATGCCTCTTCAATGTGCCTTGCTTGTATTTCAACCTATTGCAATAATTATGGCTAGAATCTGGTAACATTTGTGGTATCTTAATAATTAATGACACACTGTTCAAAATGCATTTTTGTAATAACTTTTGCCAACATAATTTTGGTTGACATACATTTTTGAGATAACACAATTGCTATTGCTTGGAAATTTTGAGAATATCTGTCAGTCTGGTTTGGGAATTTTAAAAGTAACTCTAAGAATTAAGGAAATAAGAGGTTTAATATAGCAATTAGGGGTTAAAATGGGAATTAGGAGAGTGAAGGCCTGGAAGTATATAGCTGAAGGATCAGAGAAACAGCCACTGTGACATCAGTCTGAAAGCTTGGAATGAGTGAAGAAGCTGCCAATCCTGGGAAGTCCAAGAAACTTCAAATACCACAAAGTTGGAGTTTGCAGAGTGGTCTGGAACTAGATGCCTGCCCCTCTGATTGTCATGATGTATTGAGCAATAATAGCTTCTTTATCGTTTCTACTTTCCAATTTTCACAAGAGTTCCTCTCACTGGTAAACCATAGCCTGGGTCTATAGCGTGAAGGTGATGCTGAGAAACATAGTTCCCAGACTTAGGAGGGACTGGAAGCAGTGAGGCAAAGTTGACCACCACCAATTCAACACAATGAAAATCTCCTTCTTGATGGATTGCTCGCACTCATCATTGAGGGTAGATGAGAATGGGCAGCTTAAAGTTTCTCAAGGTTTCACAGAGTTATAACTGCATTTTCATAAGGACAAGAAAGGATGGGCAGCCAAAGCCTCTGTAGAATTCACAGTGATATAATTGCCTGATCATAAAAAGTCATCAACATTAAAATAAAGGCCATGAAGAAAGATAAAGAAGGACACTATATAATGATAAAAGGGTCAAACAAGAGGAGGATATTATACTTGTTAACATATATGCACCCAATATAGGAGCACCTGAATACATAAAACGAATACTAACAGACATAAAAGGAGAAATTGACAGGAATACAATAACAGTAGGGGACTTTAACACACCACTCATATCAATGGACAGATCTTATAGACAGAAAGTTAATAGGGCAACAATCTAAATGACACAATAGAACAGTTAGACTTAATTGATATTTTCAAGATGTTACATCCAGGAAAAAAAAAAGCAAAAGCCAGAATACACATTCTTTTCAAGTTCAATTGGAACATTCTCTAGGGTAGACCATGTTCTAGGGCACAAAACAAGCCTCAACAAATTTAAGAGGATAGAAATTATTTCAAGCATCTTTTCTGAGCACAAAGGCATGAAATTAGAAATCAACCACAGAAAATGAGAAAAAAAAGATTATGTGGAGACTAAACAACATGCTACTAAAAAACAAATGGGTCAATGATGAAATCAAAGAGGAAATTAAAAAATACCTTGAGACAAATGACGATGAAAACACAACCATACAAAATCTATGGGAGGCACCAAAAGCAGTCCTTAGAGGGAAGTTCATAGCAATGCATGACTTCCTCAAAAAACAAGAAAAATCTCAGACAACCTAACCTACCACCTCAAAGAATTAGTAAAAGAAGAACAAACAAAACCTAAAGTCAGTAGAGGGAAGGAAACAATACAGATCAGGAAATAGAGACTGAAAAACAATAGAAAATCAATAAAATCAAGAGCTGGTTCTTTGAAAGGGTAAACCAAAGGGTAAATCAACAAATCTCTGGCCAGGCTCACCAAGAAGAGATGACCCAAATAAACAAAATAAGAAATGAAATGTGAGAAATAACTACCGACACCCTAGAAATACAGAAAAACATAAGCTAATACTATGAACAATTTTATGCCAACAAATTGGACAACCTAGAAGAAATGGACAAGTTTCTAGAAACATCCAGCCCACCAAAACTGAACCAAGAAGAAATAGATAATTGGAACAGACTGATCACTAGAAGTGAAATAGAATCTGTAATAATTAAAAACAAACAAACAAAAAAAACCAAAAAACACCTCCCTGCAAACAAGAGTCCAGGACCATAAGGCTTCACTGGGCAGTTCTACCAAACATACAAAGAAGAACTTATACCAATTCTTCTCAAACTCTCCCAAAAGATTGAAGAGGCAGGAACACTCCCAAAATATTCTATGAAGCCACCATCACCCTGATATCAAAACCAGACACCTTTCTTGCTCCCCAGCCATCTTGGCGGCTCCACGTGGTTGGGGGAGTTCCGCACCTAAGGCAGGAAGATGGTGGCCACAAAGAAGATGAAAAAGTCACTGAAGTCAATCAACTCTAGGCTCCAACTCATTATGAAGAGTGGAAAGTACCTGCTGGGGTAGAAGCAGACTCTGAAAATGATCAGACAAGGCAAAGCAAAACTGGTCATCCTTGCCAACAACTTCCCAGCCTTGAGGAATCTGAAATAGAGTATTATGCCATGTTGGCCAAAACTGGTATCCATCACTACAGTGGCAATAACATTGGGCACAGAATGTGGAAAATACTACAGAGTATGCACACTGGCTATCATTGATCCAGGTGATTCTGATATCATTAGAAGCATGCCAGAACAGACTGGTGAATAGTAAATCATGCACAATTTTTCCTTAACAAAACTGTCCAGAGCTTGTTTAAAAACAAAACAAAACAAACAAACAAAGACACCACCAAAAAAGAAAATTACAGGCCAATATCTTTGATGACTATAGATGTAAAAATTCTCAACAAAATATTAGCAAACTGAACCCAGCAACAGTTAAAAAAGATCATACACCATGATCAAGTTGAATTCATCCTAGGGTCACAAGGATGATTCAACATATGCAAATAAATCAGCGTGATACACTACATCAACAAAAGACAAAAGCCACGCAGTCATCTCAATAGATGCAGAAAAAGCATTTGATAAAACTCAACATCCATTCATGATAAAAACTCTTGCCAGAGTGGGTAGAGAGGGAACATACCTCAACATACTAAAAGCTATTTATAACAAACCCACAGCCAACACAATACTCAATGGCGAAAAGCTGAAAGCCCTCCCACTAAACTCTTGAAGAAGACAAGGATGCCTACTCTCACGATTCAACCTAGTATTGGAAGTCCTAGCCACAAAAATCAGACAAGAAAAAGAAAAGATATCCAAATTGGAAGGGAAGAGGTAAAATTGTCATTATATGTAGATGACATGATGCTCTATATAGAAAACCCTAAAGACTCCACACAAAACCTATTATAACTGATAAACAAATTCAGCAAGGTAGCAGGATACAAGATTAATATACAGAAATTGGTTGCATTTCTTTACACTAACAATGAAATATCAGAAAGGGAAAGTAAAAAAACAAATCCTTTTAAAAATTGCATCAAAAAAATAAAATACTTGGGAATAAACCTGACCAAGGAGGTGAAAAACTTATATGCTGACAACTTTAAAACATTGATAAAGGAAATTGAAGATGATTCAAAGAAATGGAAAGATCTACCATGCTCTTTGACTGGAAGAATTAATATTGTTAAAATGGCCTTACTACCCAAAGCAATGTACAGATTTAATATGATCCCTATCAAATTACCCATGACATTTTTCACAGAACTAGAACAAATAATCCTAAAATTTATATGGAACCATAAAAGACCCAGAATTGCCATAATAATCCTGAGGAGAAAGAACAAAGCTGGAGGCATAACCCTCCGAGACTTCAGACAATACTGCAAAGCTACAGTAATCAAAACAGCATGGTATTGGCACAAAAACAGACATATGGATCAATGGAACAGAACAGAGAACCCAGAAATAAACCCATACACCTATGGTCAATTAATCTTTGACGAAGGAGGCAAGAATATACAATGGAGAAAAGACAGTCTGTTTAGCAAGCAGTGTTGGGAAAGCTGGACAGCCACATGTAAATCAATAAAGTTAGAACACTCCCTCACACCATACACAAAAATAAACTCACAATGGCTTAAAGATTTAAGTAGAAGGCATGACACCTAGAAGAGTCCTAGAAGAGAACATAGGCAAAACATTCTAGAAGAGAACATAGGCAAAACATTCTCTGACATAAATCATATCAATGTTTTCTTAGGTCAGTCTCCCAAGGCAATAGAAATAAAAGCAAAAATAAACAAATGGGACCTAATCAAACAAGCTTTTTCCCAGCAAAGGAAACCATAAAAAAATGAAATACAGCCTACAGAATGCGAGAAAATATTTGCAAATGATGCAAACAACAAAGGCTTAATTTCCAAAATATACAAACAGCTCATACAGCTCAATTTAAAAAAATAAGCCCAATCAAAAAATGGGCAGAAGACCTAAATAGACACTTCTCCCAGGAAGGCATGCAGATGGCTAATAGGCACATGGAAAGATGGTCAATGTTTCTAATTATTAGAGAAATACAAATCAAAACTAAAATGAGGTGTCACCTCACACTGGTCAGAATGGCAGTCATTGAAAAGTCTACAAATTGCTGGAGAGGGTGTGGAGAAAAGGGAACCCTTCTACACTGTTGGTGGGAATATAAATTGGTACAGCCACTATGGAAGTCACTATGGTGGTTCCTTAAAAAGCTAAAAATAGAGTTACCATATGATCCAGCAATCCCACTCCAGGGCATATATCTGGACAAAACTATAATTTGAAAAGATACATGCACCACAATGTTCATAGCAGCACTATTTTACAATAGCCAAGACATGGAAGCAACTTAAATGTCCATCGACAGAGGAATGGATAAAGAAGATATGGTATATATACACAGTGGAATATTTCTCAGCCATAAAAAAACGAATGAAATAATGCCATTTGCAGCAACATGAATGGATCTACAGATTATCATACTAAGTGTAGTCAGTCAGAAAGAGAAGGACAAATATCATATGATATCACTTATATGTGGAATCTAAAATATATGTAACTTGCAAGAGGCCTATGCAATATCGTTCCTTCAGAGTAAAATATCTGATGTCTAGTCCTTCTCTATCTTGATATCTTTCTAAGACATTGTTATTTTTCCTTTGGTATATTAGGGTAGAATAGCCAGTGTTTATCAAACACATCTGAACTTCTAGTGACAAAATGAAAAAATTTTGAACTAGAATGAAAATATATGAAATGAAAAAATGATTGGACACAGAAGAAGGGAACAGTAAATTTAAGACATATTAATAGAAATTATCCAAAATGAACCATCTAGAGAAAATAGAACGTCAATGAGTAGGAACAATATCAAACGTACTAATATGTATGTAGTTGGATTTTCAGAAGAAAAGAGAACAGCTCAGGAAAAATAAAAAATGGCTCCAAATTTGAAGAATAAACGTCAATACACAAATTCAGGAAGTTCAGTAAATTCCAAGCAGGATGAATAAGAATAAAACCACAGACACATCATAGTCGAACTGCCAGAAACAAAAGATAAAAAGAAAAACCTTAAAATCAGCCAAAGGAAAGAAGACACACTACATATAGGGAAATTATTATGATAAATTACTTCTTATCAGAAACAGTGGAAACTAGAAGGCAATGGAATTTTTTTTAAGTGCTAAAGGAAAAGAAGAGTCAATTTAGAATTCTATAGTGAAAATATTTTAAAAGGTTAAATAAAGGTATTTTAAATAAATTGAAACTGAAAGGATTAATAATCAGTTCTGTACTATAAGAAATGTTAAAGGAAGATCATTCTAACAGGAAATTGTACCATATGGAAACTCAGCTCCACAGGAAGAAAGAAAGAGTTCTAAAGGGTAATTCTATGGGTAAATATAAAATATATTTTGTCTCAATTTTTATAAATGACAACTTATTATTTAAAGAAAAAATAGTAACAATTTATTGTGGAGTTCCACAGATAAAGAAGTAAGATATATGACAACAATAGCAAAATGAACGCAAAAGTAAAATGGAATTAAACTATTGGAAAGTTCTTATACTATTCTTGACGTGGTATATTCACTCAAGGTTAGATTATAAGTTATATAGGCACATTGCAATACTTAGAAAAATAACTAAAATAATGCAAAGATATAACTAAGGAGCCAATAGAGGAGATTAAATGGAAAACAAAAAATTCTCAACCAAAATAATTTTTAAAAGGGAAGAAAAAATGAACAAAGAAATGTGACAAATATAAAATGGTAGATTTAAACTCAACCATGTCTATTATTAATTTAAGTATAAATGCATTAAACATTCTAAAAGGTTGAGATTATCAGAATGGTTAGTACAAACAACATTAAATTATATCTTAATTATTAAGAAGCATATATTTAATATAAAGATATATATTAGTTGAAATTAAAAAGAGGGAAAATGGTATACCAGCAAACGCGAAGTATAAGAAGGCTGGTAAGGCAAAATAAATATAACAGAAAATAAAATTCTTGGCAGTAACTATTAACAGAGGTAAAGAGGATCATTTCATAATGATTCATGAAGAAGACATAACAATCCTAAATGTATATGTACCTAATAACATAGCTCCAAAATACCTTAATCCAAAGTTGATAGAAAAAAAAGGAAATCACAATAATATTTGTAGATTTTAACACTTCTCTCTCAGAGGAGTTGACAGGAGACAAATTATTAATAATATAGAAGATTTCAACAACACTTTTAACCAACTTGATCTAATTGACATGTACTGAATACTACTCCCACAGGAATCACAGAATATACATTTTCTATATGTGCACATGAAATAACTCTCAATAAATCCCCCCAAATTGAAGTCATTATATTATCTGACCACAATAGAGTTAAATAAAGAATCATCAACAAAAAGATAACCAGAAAATCTATTTACACTTGTGTCAGAGGAGAAACCATGAGGAAATTTAGAAAATATTTAAAACGTACTGATACGACAAAACATGTAAAAATGTACAGACTGTTGCTAAAGTGTTGCTTAGTTGAGAATTTATAGCTTTAAATGCCTATATTGGAAAAAGAAGAATGTTTTCGCATCAATGAAGTTTCTACTTTATATTAGTCAGAAAAAGACAAACCCAAAGTATGTAGAAGGTAGACAATAAGGAAGATAAGGGTGGAAGTCAATAAAATAGCAAACAAAGATGAAACAAAGCCAAATTTGATTCCTTAAAACGTTCAGCAAAATTCTCAAACCAAGGTTGAGGAAAGATGGCAAAGTATAAGAGTTCAAGAGGGAACATTACTACAGATCCTACACATATCAAAAGAGTAATAAGAGAACATTATGAACCCCTTTATGCCAATAAATTCAATAAGCTAAATGAAATTGATAAATGCCATGAAAAATACAACTCACCATTTCTGCTGTCTCAAGAAGTAGGATATTTGAGTATGTGACTATCTCTTAAAGAAATTTAATTTATAAATAAGTTAACAAGTGCTTTCAAGAACAAGCAAAAGTAATATACAGTGAAAAAAATTAGAAGAGTAGTTTCCTCCACAAGGAGATTGACAAAAGATAAAGGGAGAACATTGTGGGATAATGAGAATGTTCTTTATAATTATTTAAATGTTGGTTTCATAGTTGCATACATTTGTCAAAATACATCATGTACACTTAAGATCTCTGTGTTTTAATGTTTATAAATTAAATTTCAAAAAAAGAAGCCCTGAGTTTATTATTTTTTTCTTAATTTTATTTTTCGGCCACACCACGTGGCATGTGGGATCTTAGTTTCCCGACCAGGGATTGAACCCAGGCGCTTGGCAGTGAGAGCACGGAGTCCTAACCACTGGACCACCAGGGAATCCCCCCCAAAAAGAAATGCTGAGTTTAAATGAAACAAAATACATGTTAAAACCTCCATGAGATATTACTTCACACCTGTCACAATGGCTATTATCAAAAGGACAACAAATAAGAAGTGTTGGTGAGGATGTGGAGAAAAGGGAACCCTTGTGCACTATTGGTGGGAATATAAAATGGTGCAGCCAGTATGGAAAACAGTACGGAGATTCCTCAAAAACTTAAAAATAGAACTACCATACAATCTAGCAATTCCATTCCTGGGTAGTTATCCAAAGAAAACATAAACAGTAATTAGAAAAGATACAGGCACTGGTATGTTCACTGCAGCATTATTTAGCATACCCAAACATGGAGGCAACCAAAGTGCCCCTTTAATAGATGAATGGATAAAGAAGATATCATATATATTACTCATATTACTTAGACATAAAAAGAATGAAATCTTGCCATTTGTGACAACATGGATAGACCCAGAGGGTATTATGCTAAGTGAAATAAGCCAGACAAATACTGTATGATTTAACTTATATGTGGAATCTAAAAAAACCCAAATGAACAAACACAACTAAACAGAAACAGTCATAGATTCAGAAAACAAAGGGATGGTTGTCAGAGGGGATGACGGTGGGAGAGGTGAAAAATAGGTGAGGGAGATTGAGGTACAAACTTTCAGTTACAAAATAAATGAGTCACAGGTTTGAAATGTACAGTGTAGCATCTTTGTATGGTGACAGATGACAACTAGACTTATCATGGTGATCATTTTGAAATGTATAGAAATATAGAATGTTGTGTACTAGGAACCAACATAGTGTTATAGGTCAATTATACTTCAAAGACAAAAAGAGATCAGATTTATAGTTACCAGAGGCAGGGGTTGGGGGAGGAGATATTGGATGAAGGTAGTCAAAAGGTGCAGACTTGCAGTTATAAGGTAAATAAGTACTAGGGATGTAATGTACAACATGATTAATATAATTAACATTGCTGTATATTATATATGAAACTTGAGAGTAAATCCTGAGTTCTCATCACAGGGGAAAAAATTATTTTCCTATTTCCTCAATGTTGTATCTACATGAGATGATGGGTGCTTGCTAAACTTATTGTAGTAATCATTTCATGATGTTTGTAAGTCAAATAATTATACTGTACACCTTAAAGTTTACACAGGGCTATATATCAGTTATGTCTCAATAAAAACTGAAAAAAAAAAGGAATATGGATGCTTACCCACCAAGTGCCAGCTTACCCATCAATCTGACTATTCATAGTAAGTCAGCTTCACTGCAGGATAATGCTGAAATCTTCTACAGTGTTTTCCTTTAGTCTCAAATCCTTGCTTCTCTCTCACCTTTGAGTCAGGACAAATAAGTTTCTGAGACACTTTGGTGCCAATGGAGTTTGGTTTTAAATTCCAGTGCGTCTTTGAAGATGTATTTTCTCAAAGGGGCTACTCTTTTCTTTTAACTATCACAAGACATTTGAAGCACAAACGCCATACCAAAGCACCCATTATTAATAGTAGTATTACATTTTTACCCATGGTAAGTATCGTGCGGTGGAAATAGCTGAATGCTTTAAGGCAAGACTTTCCTGATGCCCATTTTGACTACAGTATTCCATTACAGTTATGGTCTATTCATCTCCAAAGCAGCATTGTTGAAATCACCCCTGTATACCTGGTGCAAATGCAAGCGGAGGTACATGTATCTCTGCAAGGGCCCTGACTAGGCCTCCCCAAACTAAGTAACCAAGGTCAGTTTCCTCAACCAAGTGGGGGAATAACTAATATCTGTGACAGCCAAAATATAGGGATTTAACATGTACTAGATGCTTTGCATTGTGAACATGGAAGGTTACCAGGAAGCATGATTCAATTCCTGTCTTCAAGGAGCTTATAATTAAGTGGGAAGATGACATAAACACAAGAAAAGTGGCAAAGAAACAGCCTAATGAGCTAAGGATTCTCTCTTCTCATTTTTTGATTCTGTGATAGCTGAAAATCTATATATATGTTGAAAACTTAGGACATACTGGGTATTGGAGCAAACTGACAAGTTATTGTAGGTGATTCTGTATCTCTTTGTTAGGCAATATGTGTTACGTAAGTCTGTAGTATGTTGGCCCTTAAGAAATAAGCCAAGTGCAAAAATAATTATACTATATAAATTTTACAATCAACTCATCCTATGAAAACATACCACGAAGAAATTTGATTCCAGTTTCCTTTCTTTGATTCTTAACGTGGAGAAGAATGAGCATGGATTGTAAGACTCCTTGATGTTTCCTTCCATCTTTGAAGCAGCTCTGTGTCAAGAGAAGGAATTTCATTCAGAGAAATCCAAATTGTATGAGATAATTTCACTAATTTTTATTCATAGGTAAATATGTGAGAATATTATAGGATGGAAGTGGGGTGTGGTTAATTAGGTTCTCCGTTTCTCTTATTTTTAAAATATTCAGGACAAAAATATGGGAGGCAGTTTTTCCTCACTTCTTACGTGAATACAAATCAAAGTAAAACAAATAGAGGCAGCCCGCCGGCTCGCCAGTGCAGCTGCGATGTCCCGGAGCCCGAGCCCAACCCCGGCCCGGCTCCCCGGCCCACCGCGTATTTAGCTTCCGTGCGTCCCGAGCGCGCCACCGCCACCGCCGCGCCCCGACGCAGCTACGGGCAACACTGTGCACAGGACCCTGCCAGGCACCCTGCTGTCCAGGCCTGCGACCACATCCCCATCAGGGTCCCTCAGCGGCTCCCAGGACGGTAGCGATTCTGATATGGCCTTCAGGGTCAACCAGTCCTCCTCGGCAGCTGAGTCGTCCCTGGTGACGGCCCCCAGAGCCCCAGTGAGCCCACCGTGTCCCCCGTGTTCTCCCCACCGGAGCTGGCGGGCAGCAAGAACAGCGAGGGCGCGGTGTGCTTCGATGGCGAAGTGGCCACAGTCATCTACACGTGTGGACACGCGTGCCTGTGCCACGGCTGCATCTCAAGAGGCAGGCCCGGCCTGCTGCCGCATCTGCCGGCGGCCCGTCAAGGACGTCATTAAGATCTACAGGCCGTAGCCTGGCCCGCCGACGGCCCTTGACCAGAGCAAGGTCACCTTTCTGAACCCCACCCCCACCCCGGGCCGGGCAACCACCATGGCCACCGGGGAGTCCAAGGGCAGCAGCCATTTTGCCACTCTCCAGTGGTGGGCAAGGCGTGACAGTCGTGGACACGAGGCCCCCGGGGGTCTCAGTCCAAGACAGTGTTGCTTCTGGCTCGAAAGTGCTTTGCCCCCAAAAGGCCGTCCCAAGAGCAAGCTCAGGAACTGCCTGGCAGACTGCCCTGTCCCCCCGGTGACCTCTCAGCTGAGAAATGGCGTCCTCTGTGCAGTGCCTTTTGCTGGGGTTGGGTTGAGTGTGTGTGGGGGGGAGGGGAGGGTGGGAGACAGTCCAGAGATGGGAAGTGTGTGAGAATGACCTAGAGAGAACGTGTAGGTATTTATCCAGGGATCCTGGCTCTAGGAGGTTATTTAACACTAAGGAATGTGTAATCCGGAGCCCAGACGGTAGCGTGACTAGAAGTTGTTCACTTTCCGGGGCTGTGACGTCAGCTGGTTTTGAACGTACAAAGCCTGCACCTAAACAGAACTCCCTCAGATGGTATAGAAAAGGGACACTCAGATTTTCTAAGGCGAGGAAAAAATAGCTCATTGTTTACAGCTCCAAAGCGGCAACTCCTTGGGGAGTAGTTGGGCGGAGAACATAAGAGAACAATTTGCTTTTTCAGTTTCTAACTCAGTCTTGGAGAGGAGTTTTGACTGGGTGCTGGGGCCAGAGCTCTGGGCAGTGTCTTCTCCAGAAGCCTTGTCACCCCTTCAGCCCCAGACAGCCTAATTATGAGCACACCACCCCTTGACTCCGTCCCTAGATGCTTTTAGTCTACCACCCTCACCGTCTCCAAAGAGAAGACAAGCAACAGGTTCCCTTTTCCTGGGGGAGGGAAAGAATCCTGGATGCCGGTGAGCCGCCTGGGGTTGGAAGGGCCACTCCGCAACTCTCCACATTTCCTGGTGAAATACCGGGCCTGGCATTTGCCCGCGGCTGTGGGCATCACCAGGATGATCTGCTGGCCAAGTAGGGGAAGGAAGCAGGGCTTTGCAACCGGTCTTTGTTCTGATTCTCAGCTTATCTCCGCCTGCTGATTACTAAGATGTTAACTGATCATTAGAATGCTAACTAGGAACTGAGACACTCGCTGAAAATGCTGACACTGGGACTCTCCCCCTCCCCAGGGTTATTTGCTGGGCATTTCTTGGGACCCTGGTCCTGCCCCTCCCCCTCCCCCTCCCCCCCTCCCCCCTGCCTGGGCCCACCTCTGCAGACTGCTGGACCACACCTGGGCTGATGGGCTGGCAGGCCTGCAATTCCCTTCTGGGCCCCACCTCTGCCCTGTCTTGTGCTGTACCTTTAGGGAGGTCCCTGGGCCTCTCTGTTTCTCAGTTCCCGATCTGTCCAAGAGGAAGCCTGGTACCTGTCACTCCAGAGCTCCTGGCAGGACTGGCACATTTTAAAAGGCCTGAGACCTTGCAAAGAGCAGGTATCGTTTTTAGTCCAGTTCCTAAATCTGTTCTTCTGTTGAAGGAGGCAGGGAAGGGAGGACATTCAGAGTTTTTGCCTCCGTGTAACAAATGTTTGCTGCGTGTCTGGGGTCACCCTCGTCAGATCAAGGCCCATAAGGCCAGTCAGTCCGTGCCCTTATGATGCTCCAGGTCTTGGACCATCTGCTTCTTCTCTGCCTGGTATTCCGACCTGATCTCAACTTCCGAAACCTTACTCTTGCCCCTGCAAGAACCCCTGATTGGTTCTTTTTCCCTTGTGAACTTGGGAAACACTCCCAGGTTTTCATTTTGCAGCAGAATCTTTAGGGGAGCGACTGGCACCCCAGCATTTGCCAAGATAAGAGTTTGCAAACCTAGGCAGTGCTTGGCGCCCAGCTGAATTTGGTCCGCTGGAGCCTTCCATGTCCCCCACGTGCTGGGTGTGGGCAAGGCCACGCACAGGCCCCACGTGAGAGGGCTAGTCGCCCCCAGGCCCGTGGTTCTCCAGGCAGCAGCTCCCTGACTGGATTGAGCCACAGTCACAAGCCCCGGTGGTCTCGGCGGCCTGGGGGAGCCAGCTCCTCTCTCTTGTCCCCTCGGGTTCCAGCCAGGGTCAGTGCAACCACCGCCAGGAATCCAGGGATCGAGGGCCTGGACCCAGGGTGGACCAGGCCCTGTGCCTGGTGACCTATTACCTGGGAAGAAGGGAGCTGGTGGTCTGGTTAACTTGCTCTGCAGCTGCTATAAATAGCCTCCCTGTTTCCAAGAGGAATTAAGGGGGTGTTTATCTTCTAAAAACCAGACATTTCCCGATGCTCTAAACTGATTTATTCAGCGCTGCAGAGGAGCTGCCCACACCGCCCTCTAGGTTCTGTCAGGAGAGGGGGCAGGAGGAAGAGGGGAGGGAACCACTCTCCTTTATTTGGCATCACTGTGTGCCCGGCACTGGGCTGGAGAAGTGCATCCCCACGTCAATCCTGTGAGGTAGGTCTTAGTACCATACTGAGTCGTATCAAAGACACCACTGATTACAAAACACACCATTCTATGTACCACTAAGGGAAAAACACTGCCAATTTCAACTGAAAGATGCCACGGCTTACAATTCATTTTATTCCAATATGTTAAGTGGAAAAGCTGTGCTCCTAGAATCAATGAAATACGATATTATCCCCAGTTGGCAGGTAAGAGAACTAAGGTCCTGGAAGTGAAGCAGGAGGTGGCAGGACTGGGCTTCAAACCCAGGAGTGCCTGATGCCAAAACCCACACTGTCCGCTGCCTGGCCCCGAGCCCAGAAAGCTCGACACTGCCTGAGTTTTCTTCCTTGAAGCTCACCTGGGCAGCCCCTGGAGAGAGCTGGGCACCCGCCCCTGTGTGAGGGTTCCAGCCCCAGACTGTGGCCCCTCTGCCGCCCGGACCCTGGGAGCACAAGTGTCCTTCCTTTCAGGCTCATCTGCCTACTGCCCACCTTCTCCCGGCGGAGCTGAGCCACGTGTGAGCTTGGGTCCAACCCAAGCGCCTCTTCCTGTTACATGGGGGCGCCCATCAGGGGCAACTTCGGGGAGAGGCTTGTCCCACCACCTTCCTGGGCCTCATGACCACCACCCCCTTAAGTAGGGCCCCCAGGGCGAGGACAGGAAGATCAGAAGATGCCCCCTTTGTTGTGGTCTGGTGCCTGTTCATTGTGACCCACCAGAGAAATTGAGCTGTTTCCAAGTCAAGACAAACTCCTTTTTCTAGCCCATTCTCAGAACTGGGAGTCTTCTGGGATTTAGCTACCCAGGGCAGCTGCTCCCCTGAGTATAGCAACGCTTTTTTCAGTCGTCTGACAACCACTGGTCAGCGTGGCCTGTGTTCTGGACACAGGGATGGGAACCGGGTCTAAAGACAAAGCCTGTAGGGAGCTCGCAGTCCAGAGCAGGAGGTGGGCAGATTTGTAAACTTGTATTTGACCCATCCAGTGCTGGGTCCTGTGGTAGCACATAGTAGGTACTCATTAAAGGTTTACTGAGTAAATCAGAAATCAGGTTATGAGTCTCCAGGGTTTGGTAAAGCACCATGTATACATGCACACAAAGTCATTCAACAAACATTTGCTGAGTGCCCACTAGGTGTGGGGTGCCGGGAGGACAGAGCTGAGAGGACAGGGCCCTAGCTCTGATGTCAAAGGGAGTGACATTATGAGACATTTGGGGCAGAGGCCATGGGCGTTCCTGGCCATCTGTTGCCTCGGGGGTCTATCTTAGTGAGTACACAGCTGCTTTCCAGACCCAGAGACCCCTGCACTCTTCAGAAAGCCTTCTCTGCATTAGGAATGCCGGGCATCTTGTAGTCGCTGAGCTGCTGCCGAAATGGCCTTGGACAGAACCCTCAGGAGCCCCACCAACCGATAATCGCCTTCAGGTCTTGCCAGGGAGACACGGGGACATAGCTACCTGCTACTTTCAGGCCTTGGGACTGGTGGCTGGCAGTCAATCCCCAAGTCGACAGAGAACCCCCAGTCAGTTCCAGAACTGGGTTGTGCAAAGTCTTGGCGAATGAGAGGCGGTCACCTTCCGCCGCTCAATCCTGTCTCTGCCCCGGTTCTGGCAGAGGGACTCCGGCTCAGGAACACGTGGCCTCCCGGCATCTCTCAGTATTTAATTTTCTCACCGTCTTTCCCAAGTCCCTAGTGAGATGACCTGTACAACAGTCTGTGCCTTATGAAAGTGTCTGTGCACTTTTAATCCTTTTTAAAAGCAACTTTAAAAAGTGAGCCAGGGAATAGCATACGTGGTAGTGTTCTAGAAATCTGTGCTCATCACTGAAAGCCTTCTGCATTGTGTATTTGATGTTGGCGTGAATGTCTCTCTGATTCAATACTGTGACCTCTCCAATACAGTCTAATCTTTGGGGATCTGTAATAAAGGTTTCGAAACCTGGGGGGAGTGGCGGGGGAAGGGTTTGCGCTGGTCCGGTGTTGTGTGTTGTGCTTTTGCATGTTGTGTGTTTTGATTTTTGTCCGTTTTTATCTGTTTTATATTAGCATAATTTTCCTGTTTAAAAAAACAAATACAACTTTGGCTTGCTAAAAAATAAATAAATAAATAAATAAAACAAATGCAATAGCTGGGATTTGGTGTCAGAGTTGCTACTCTAGAATTTACAATGAGGGGTGCAGGAGGTTGTCAGGCTGGGACAAGTCGTTATGTATCAGTTTTATCAGTCTAACATTTCTTTTGCCCTAGGGTTAAGCACAGCATCCGAATCTAGAGTCATTCAGGCAAGAGGAAGGTCCTCGTAAATAATAAAATTTTAGAATTTTATTGCTGGAACTTACAAACCTTAGAAATCATCTGGTATAACCCATGTGTTTTGTTTTTTTTTTTCATGAAGAAATTAAGCTACAAAGACAGTAAGTGACTTGACTGTCATATGGCTTGTTAGTGGCACAGTCTGGTCGCCTGTGTCCATCTGGTATGTTTTCCAGTAAGCCCTCCTGAATCTGTTGTCTCCAAAAACGTATTGCGAAATGTACCAGTTATGTTTATTTTCTTCTCTTCCACTGAGAAAACATTTCCATTGTGTGAAAGGGCCAATGAATCAGCATGCTTGTAAAAGTCGATCAGTATCAGCATTCTTCTTCTTCAGTAGTGTGCTTCTCTCTCCTTTGCACTCACATTCCACTGTTTCCTCCCTTATTCTTCCACTTTGCTCCCCTCATCCGTTTCCTTTTTCTGTACCTTTTCCCATGCTGTAAAAGGGTAACATATAAAATAAATGTCACACGCAATTATCAAATTAATCTCTTATGCAATAATATTCTTCAAATAGATAATATTTCTTTAGTCAATGAGTTGGCCTTTATTTCGAATTAATAGTAAATTATAGTACATTAAATTGAATTTCACATAGGTAACTAAAGTTTCAGAGTCTTATATTTCATATGAAGAGACCAAGCTCTGTTAACAGCTTCATATGGAAATATATCTAAATGGAGGAATAAACCATAGCTTCAGTGAACAATCGTTCATCCCTTGGATGTATAATCAGAATTAATGAGTTGAAAAATTGTCTTTACTGCCAGTAACACTGGCCAATAAATATCTAAAGTGGCCATAAAATTGAAGTATGGTTGGGTCTGACTGAGACCTTCAGATGTTAGCTGAAGCAGAAATGAGAAAAATGAGAATGATGTTGTGTGAGTCATTGGTTTGTTTGCTCTCAGATCCTGTTGGGGTTAACCGTTGGTGTTTAACAGCCCACCACACCACTTAGCGGCTTTAACAACGGCAGTATTTATTTTTTGCTCATGGATCTGCAATTTGGGCAGGACTCAGTGGGGACAGCTTGTCTCTGTTCCATGTGGCATCAGCAGGGGTGTCTTGAATACTGGGGTTAGAATCATCTAAAGATTCACTCCCTCACTTGTCTGGCCCTCAGTGCCATCTGTCAGCTGGAACTTCAGCTGGGGCTGTGACCAGACCACCTACCTGGGTCCTTTATTCACCTCTGCTTGGCTGTTGCTAATCCCTAGACTGCCTCTCTGCCCTCTGTTTAATTTTTCAGGTCTTTTACAAACTGTTTGCAACGATTTCCCTATATTAAATTCCCTCTGTTGGATTGCACCTCAAAGAACTTGGGTTCCAACAAGGTGGAAGCTGTATCTTTTACGAATTCACGCATTCACTTTTTGCTACATTCTGTTCCTTAGAAGCAAGTTGCTAAGGCCAGTGATATTCAAGTGGAGGGGAATTAGACTCCACTTTTGGTAGCAGAAATGTCAAAGAATTTATGAACGTGTTTTAAAACCACTGTAGTTTCCCTTCTCCAGTCGTTTGCTTGTTTGCTCAGATACAATCCTTGCTGTTTTCCTCTTCTTATCTATGTTTCAGGGCACTTACTTCTGCACACTACATTCCCCAGAACCTCTTGCTTTATGGCTTCAGGTTCAGGGCAGCTAGTGGAAGGCACTGAGAAGAAATTGAAGGATAATTTGAGGGAGGAAGCCCAGATAGTTACTTCTACTCTTTCTGCTTCAAAGTCTTTGGCAGTTGATGTACCTCCTTTTTTGTTCCAGTTCCCATTGGAAGTGGGACAAAAAAGCCCTGGTCCCTAAAGAACCTGTACACTAGTTCCCCCATTTCTTCTTGTCCCATTCACATCATGTTGCTGGGTTGTTTCTGTGATAAACTGAGTTCTTATGTCTTCTTTTTATATGCCATCAAATTATAAGGAACTTTACTACATGTTCAAATAAAGAGTTTTCCTTGAACTTTCAAGTATAAAAATAACTATTAAAAACTTATGATCTAACAACAACAACAACAAAGTCTTTATGATTTTTGGAGGAAAGTGGGAGGACAATTTGGAGGAATTTTGGCACTCAGTGGGGTGGCATTGTAGGAGCTATGAAATTACAACTGCTTCCTCTCTTTACGTTATGGATACACTTTATTTGTAATTTTTTCACTTTAAATTTGAAGTCACTAATCTTATGATTCCTGTGCTGCCTTGACTTTGTTAATAATTAATTTCCTTTGCTTGGCATATCTTTAATTCGCACCATAGTGTTTGAGAGCTTCCAATCCGTGGATCTGAGCAAATGCATTATTGAACATTCTTCCAACAGTTCTCTTTTCATTTTGCTCCTCCGGCTTTCTCATTACCCAGTCCCTAAAACATACCAAGCTTGTTGCTTTTCTTAGCGAGTGCATTGTTGATAGCTTATTCTTTTTGTTTATGCCACTCCTCTTTCCCTTTGTAGGAGAGTCTTAAGTTTTACTGACGCCACTCTCAATCAGGACAGGTAGGTTTGTGTCAGGTGGAGAAGCATTAGCCTCTTTCTCTTAAACTGAAGCATCTATTGTCCCAAAAGGTGTCTTTGTCAGAAAGAAGAAGCAAAGTCACCTAACGTAACACAGTATGTGAACATACGAGTGTTTCTGTGGTGGAAGCTTGCATATATCAAAGGATATCTGGTATATTCTTCAAATATACAGCAGACTCTGACAAGGACAGTGCAGCTCAGGCACAAGTTCCTAAGGGACTCTCATAATCTCTCCTTTTGCTGGCCTCAGGCAAAGTGGGGAGAACTCAGTATAGTCCCAGAGTAAGCTCTACCAGGCCCCATAGAGAACTCATTGATTAATATGAAAGGGATGGTTGAATATAAGATGTGTAGGGATCTGAAGATTTTTTGATGCCTCCTAATCCCAAATGTTTAGACTTAAGATGTGAGCCTACCACATCAAAAATCCTCTTATTATGTTTCCTCAATATTCCCTTACTGTGAACTAAATTATCATTTCTTATGTAGTCCAACTCATCTTGGTAAAGATTGTAAGTTCTACAGGTCACTTCAAAATCTGTGGTGTGCTTACATCTTAGAAAAAATTAAAAAACATTTTTTTAAAGACACCTAATGACCATTCATTCATTTCATCTATTAAATCCCTACTCTGTGTCATGCCCTGTGCTATACACTGAGAATTTATAGTAAATGGGAAATAGTTTCTGTTCCCAATATACCAACACATAATTATGGTAATTCATTACCTACTTAAGTTACTGGCTTTATGATTTTTGTACTGTCTTCACTCTGTAAATAATCACACAATATTTGCACTGATTATCACTTCTGCTTAAAAGTTCCTCTTCCTCCTTCTCCATCTGTGAATGCCATATTCATTCATTCTTCAATATCCAGCCCCAAACAGCTTTTACCTCTCTGGTGAAGACTCTATTTTCCCTCTTTTGAGCTCCACAAGGACCAGCCATTTGTGTTTGTTTGTAACAAACAAACAGAATTTATGCATTGGTCTCCTTGTCAGCAGTGTGACGTTCATCTTGTTATCACTAGCACCTAGCACAGAGCCTGGCACATAGTAGATGTTCTGTTAGTGTGAGCTGCGTTGACTTGGGTGAAATAGCTCAAGGGCATCTCACCTGTCTGGAGAGGGTAATTTTATAATAGAGTGATCAGAAAAGACTGCACACCTCATTCGCCCAAGGAACATGAAGGGCGTGAGAAAGCAAACCCTGTCCGTATCTTAGGGAAGGTTGTTCTTCAGTGACATCCTTGAAAGTGGAATTGGGCAATTTTCTTCCTGCCATGGGCTTTGGCCTCTCAGTGCTGAGGTCCCCACTGTTGCCACAGCTGACCATGTTTTCATCAGTTCAAACGAAGAAGCTGTTTGGCAGCAGAGTATTGGCTGACACTGGCATACTAATTGCGTTGGCACTTTCCTCCCTGTTCTGACCAAAGGGAAAAGGTTATAAGGAGATTGCTGCCAGGGAGTGAAGGAAAGCAAGTCATGAAAGGCTCCATGCACAGCCAAAAGTGGCGTTAAAAATACAAGAATATGTCACAGATTGCTGGATGTCATAATTTTTCCTCAGCTGTCTGCAAGAGTTCAGTGCTAATCTTCTATTCAGTTTTGTGGGCGTTAATTTGCATAGAGGAAATATCATAGGTGACAGAGTTGAACTGATGGATGCTAAAAATTTTAGTTCCCAGGCTCTGTTGTAGACTTTGACTAGGAATTCAAGATTTAGTTGTGCCTCACTTTTAAAAAAATCATAATCCAAAGCTAATGTGAAAACCAAAATTCTCCAACAGGTCTGGACTCAAAGAGGGCGAAAAATCCTCAACAGAAGCTCTCCGGTAATTAAGCAGCACCCAGCAACAAGTGAGCACAGGTGAGAATTATTAAACACTACAAAATTATGCCAATTCATTGAGACAAGTTGTTTGTCAGGTGTTGAAAAAGGTGGTATTCACCCACCCATTATTATACTGGTATATCCCACTGAGGCTGTGCCTATAAGGAAGGTTAAAGGTCGGGGCCTGTGGTGTTCGCCGTGTACCATATCGCACAGGAGCTGTACTGGATATCTGCCGTCTTCCTCTCTAGGTATGCTCTCATCCCTTCTCTCCCCGCTCCTTGCCTGGTATCCCTGTAGACCACATCATCAGGGCTCCTCTACCCTCTGTCTTCTGGTTGGGTTTAACCTATAGGGAGCTCTGGCAGACTGAAGGGTGTTTAGATGTAGTTTTGGAAGCAACTGAGAACTTCTAGTCTGTTAAAGGAGTCATAAGTATATATTACAAACATAATTCTTATGTACCTTTGGGGACAGAAGGAAGGAAAGAGACAGATGAGTTTCTGGAGTGTAGAACTGGGTAAAAAGATGCAGTGGTGAAGTTGGCACCAGAACAAGACCAAGAACTAGCACAAAGGGACAATGATGGTGGAACAGAGTTGCTGTATCACTGTGTCCCATCCCTTTCATTTCTCAACGTTGAAAATTGCCTTTGAAGCCATAAGTGGAATGAGGTGGTGATTTGAAGGGAAGTTTATGATAACTGCATGTGCCATCTGTGAATAATAGCACAAAAAATTGTGGAGTTCAAACTGGATAGTGCATATTGGCTTTTCTTGTCAACATCTTGTATGATAGCTTATTTCATAATGCTGGCATTTTGAACTCTAGTAAGTAAAAACTTTACAAGAAGACTATATTTTTATTCTTAGTGATATATAACTTCAGGTATCTTTAGAGGGAAGGAGAACATACTGGAGTTCAATTATAAGATGTTTATTATAGTACTGAATGTGAAAATGTCTAAGCAGTAGTTTTTAAAAATGCATGATGAGAATACATGGCCTTTCAATGCAGTGATAATAAGTAAATAAAGCCTAGAGGCAGAAAAGCCCAACCAGATTCTGCAGTCAAGATATGACCAAAAAAAATGATTCATAAAATGAAAAGTTAGTGAGACTCTATTTCCTATATATATTTCCTCTTCTGAGCTCTTCAGTCCTTTTCCGTAATCAAATTAGACACTTAGATAATTATATAAAAAAATCTTTCCTATTTCTTTGCTTTGTTAATTCTTTATCGTGCTAGATATTAGATTTCTTGTGTAAATGGTAGATCTTGAGCTGTTAGTCTAGTTAAATTTTGGCATTGGGAAATTTGGAGCTTCTGAAATCTGTTTAATATTTTCTCTTAATGTGAAAATACTATGTGAAAATGCACAGTATTGCTGATGTCCAGACTAATATGGGATACTGTATAGAAAGTGTTTTGAAAACCATAATATACGATATAAGACGTTAAAATAGTAACATTGATGTTGATGATGATAATAGTGGTCCCAGGTACACATAGACTGAAGCGTTAAACATCACATATCCCTAGAAAGAAAAATTGTCATTTTTTTCTGCTGAAAAAGGAAAACAGATTTTCCCTGGCCATGGTCTTTAACATAGGCTATTTTCTTTACAATAGTCTGTCATTCTGTATTTATTGAGATCCACTGCATGTAGAATTCATTTCTTGCTGTTCTGGAGAACTGTAAAAAGTAGTCATGAAGTCTCTGCACAGGAGGAGTTTATTTTCTAAAGGGAAAGTGAAGAAAACAAGTTAATGTACTTAACATGTACGTGAAAGCATATGTGTGTATTCAAATATGTACATACTTCATTGTACATTTCTCACCCATACATCCATTTTTTCAATGATTTAGTAGAGGGATGGCAAACTGTGTCCTGCGGACCAAATCCAGCCAGTGGCCTATTTTTGTATGGCCCTTGAGCTAAGAATGTTTTGTACATTTTTAAAGGGTTTAAAAAAATAGAAACAATGAAGAATATGCAATACAGACAGTATATGTCCCGAAAAGCCTTAACTATTTACTATCTGGCCCTTGACAGAAAAAAAATAATTGTTGGTCCTTGATTTAGAGTCGTGTGAAACTATGAAGTTTTGCTAAATTAGAGGGACCAGAATCGTGTCAGTTTGGTGTGAGAGCAAGTGCCAAATGATCTATAATCCTATAACCGCACTGAACGATGCTTGAGTCAAAATACTTCTCATTTGTACTGCATTGGCTTGCAAAGCCTTTCTTGTATGAAAGGCAAAAATATACACTGAAGTCATACTTATTACTGCAGGAAGTTTCATGTGTCGATTCCAATGCAAGTGTATAAATTTCTGTCATCTCTGAAAGTACAGACTATTCAAGTCAAGTAATCTAGGTCTCCATCCTCTCTTCCCTACCACCAAGCTAGTTTTCAACGCTTTAGCATTCTGTTTATAAAATGTGCCAGTAAGGACCTTGGAGTGCTCACTCAGTGACAACTCAGCCTTCTATACTGGATTCTGTGGCTAATTGTGACATTACTGCTGATTGAAGTTGCCATTGGATGTGACAGAAAAGACCTATATTTTCCCAACATTTCTTTGCTTTGTGTACCAGAAAGCTGCCTTTTGATTCAGAGCTGGAATTTGCAGCGCGTGACTCAGCCATTTGGTTTATGTTCTTTCCAGTGCCTTTGCGGGGAAGTGTCCTTTCATTTCCGCTTCAAAAGCATTCTTTATGGGAGTTTCTACTGGCATTTAAAAAAATATCCTGCATCCCACCCTCCCTCAGCAGCTCTCAGCTCTGCTATTTAATAAGAACTTGTCCTCTGGTTTATCATTTGAGTGTGTGTATGTGTTTTCATGCAGTTTCTTCATGAATATTCCATTCTCAGTTACTGAGCACAATTTTAGGGGATTCCAATCTTATCTAGTGGAATGGTTGTCTGGGAAGTCCCATTTTTGGGCGTGTGCACCTGCATGACTCTTGGAGCAGTGATTAGAATTTATGCTCTTTATCATTCAGCTTTGGTTGACCAAGTAGCCAAAAGTATGCATAAACTATTATGCATATTATACATCTCTTGACACTTCCTGTGCCTCACTTTTCTCATATGTTAAATGGGGACAGTAATAGAACCTAGCTCATAGGTGTGTTAGGGAAATTAAATGAGATAATTTATGTAGTTGTTTAGCTCAGTGCTTGGCATAGAGTAAGCACTTGATACATGCTAATACCATTATTGTCATCATTATTATCTTTTTTCTCTGACAGAGCTTTTTATTCCCTAGAGTATTTGTTTAGTCATTTCAGCGATATTTGGTGCCTACCATTTGCTAGGCACTGTCTTAAACACTGGATTAGCAAAGATACTCTTTAAATCTTCACTGAAAATATAACAGATTTCTGTTGAACACCGATCTGATCAGGTGCCTGATACATGCCTAAATCAGTGGTTTGGAGGATATGCCCAGGTCAGTGAGCTGATTTAAGTCTTTGTGGTTGTTCTTATCTCTAAGAGCAAACCCATGGGCTGGCCACAATTGTTTACATTGGCATATTACTCATCTCTGCCTAGTCAGGCTGCTTATTCCACTGTCTTATCAGTGTACCACATTTGTTCTACTTTGGCCTCTCTATATACCATTGTCTATCCATGATCACATGAGGGCCTTGTTAGGAAAATCTGCACAACTGCTTCCTGTGACCTTCATCATAGCTGTAATAGCTGATTTAAATTCCTTGTCTACTGGCAGCCATGTTCCTGCCACACACAGACACCTGAGAAGATAGAGCCAACCCACAGACACTCAGAGGCTTTTTTTTTTCCTGAATCAGGAATAAGAGACAGACAGAGTGACTCCTAGGAGTGGCTTCTGACCTGAGGCTCCAGGGGATTCCCTGATTCCTACAGTTCTCCCATTCTGTGAGCCTCCAATATTTGTATCCCAGACCCCTATTTTGACTTAAGCCACTTCCAGTTGTATATCTGTAACTTGCAACTGAAAGAGTTCTGTCTAAAATCCTCTCTCTCTCTCTCTCTCTCTTTTTAAATCCCAACAATGACTGAATTTGTTCTTTTCCAAAACAGGTTATAAATTCTAAAATGACAGTTGCCTTTTAAAATTAAATATTCAAAGGAAAAGCTATCTTAGCCATACAAAAAGATGAAATCTTGCCACTTGTGACAACATGGGTGGACCCTGAGGGTATTATGCTAAGTGAAATAAATCAGACGGAGACAAATGCCGTATGACCTCTCTCATATGTTGAATATAAAAAACAAAAAAAATGAACAGACCAAACAAAAACAAACACGTGGATACAGAGAACAGAGTAGTGGTTACCAGAGGGGAAGTGGGGGGCAGGTGATATGGGTAAAGAAGGTCAACTGTATAGTGACAGATGGAAACTAAATTTTTGGTGGTGGGCACACTGTAGTGTATACAGAAGTAGAAATATAGTGTACACACGGAACTGATATAACGTTATAAACCAATGTTATCTCAGTTTTTAAAAAATCACTTCATTAGGCACTTGGCCACCTCCTCCCTTGATCAGAGCATCTATTCTCCACACCCATGGGGGGACCTGCAGCCCAAACCCAGGCACCCTCTAAGACCCCCCAGGTGGAATTTGGCTGACAAGTACTGTTTCCTCATGGTAAAACTATTGGGGATGAAAAATAATAATACAGGTCTAAGTATTGGGGATAAGTCACGTGTGATAGTCCCGAATGTTGGACAAGGAGCAGAGTTTGCCAGAGAAACACTAGGAGAGTGAATTGTAGTTTAAAAAAAATAAAAGATGACAAATTCAGCTGGAAGTAGGACCAGCTCCCTTTTTGGAAGAATGACCACACTTCTGAAGATGACTCAGTGGAGTAGAGACTGTCCCCAGGTCAACCCTGGGAGGTGCGTGCTGCAGATAGCAGGGCCACATGAGGGGAGGGGCCTGGATCACTGAGTCAGCCCCCGAGGGGAGCCATCCTCTTCCGGGACACTTGGATTGAACAGGAAAAAACTGGCTCCACAGAAAATCCTGGAAATTTCAAGACCTTGCCAGTTCCAATTGATTTTTCCCAAGTCCTTACAATTGAAAAACAGGTCTCTTAGTTATCAGCTTTGGTGAGACTAAGCAAGATCAGGCTTGCATGTTGCACAAGGAAACTTTAAATCAGGAGAATGAGCCTCACCCAAAGATGTGGGCACGTGAGTCCTCTCCTACAGCATGCATCACTGTTATGCCCTGACATGCTCAAAGGTGTTTTGGCATGGGACTGGTTTGACCCAGGTTTGTTGTAAGGCCAGGTGGAGCGTAGTGTGGTCAGAACTCATTGGCCTTCTCTGGCTGCAATCAGTCCTTTCCACATTTCCAAATGCTAAATGCACTGTACAAGTAATGTGACTCTATTTGTGCGGGGAGCAGAGCAAAATTAGGGTACTCTTTTACAGAACCTTGCTGTCTCCTTCTCTTAGCCCCACCAGTTGCCTCTGTCCTTGTTGCCAGGTACTTGTTTGGGTTAGAATCAGAACATTCTACAAGATTCTCTCTGGTCAGTTGTGGCCCACAGGATACTGGAAATCAGAGGCAGAGCTGCCGTGGCCTTTGGAGCCATGGATGGTGTGCTGGTTACCATAAAAATGTCTTTCCAGCTGGTCCTGGAGCAACTCTATGGTGCTTTGGTGGTGTTTTCCAGATACTTGATTCAAGCTCCAAGTATCTTTATGTTTTTCTGGGAGATTTTGTATATGTCACCTTGATTCTTTTTATGATAAAGAGACGACACACTCTAAAGAAGAAAAAAGCGGCAGCCAAAAGATTTTCTGCCCAGGCTGAAGAATATCATGAATTCACTCAGAAGATTAGACTGTTTACACAAGCCCATAAAGCCTTCAGGTCACCTGCAGAGGAAGCCAGTCCCCTAAAGTTACAAAGCCTGTGTTTGGTAGCACTTCATAAAGATATGAACAGGTTCACCTCTTCACCGGGGGACTTTCTCAAAAAAGAACCAAACAGTAAGCTCCCTAAACTTTTATTTCATAGAGTGATGATGGCTTACCTTCAAGTACAGACACAGTTACTCAAAGAATCATCAAAATCCCTCCACTTCCAAGTTGCTGAGACGAAAAACATCTTAAGAGCATCTCAGAAGAATGTAAACTAAGTTCAGAGGGAAATACTATATGGTTTGGGCAAAATCATGCATCTTCAGGAAAACCTAAAACTGCTTTCCCAAGAAGCAGCAAAATGGACTGAAAGAGTCTGGGAAGTGAGAGAATAACAAAAATGCTGGAAAACCCAAATACATGAATAAATCAGATTTTAAATAATAAAGAGAGTCAGGTAAAATCTCTGCTAAATAATATCTGGTCTTATGGTCCACCTGCGTTGATTGCCTTTTCTCTTCAGTTTGGGTCACATTTTCTGTTTGTTCATGTCTAGTATCCTGGACATTATGAAAAATAGGGTGTTCAGACTCCAGATTCTGTTATGTTACTTCAAAGAATATTGATTTTAAAAAAATTTTAGTGGCAGTTGGCTTGGCTGGACTTGAAATCCAACCTGTCTCCCCTTTAGTGAGCAGCAGCTGAAATCTTTGGTTATTTTTGCCTCATCTGGCTTGCTTGGACTTCTGCCTTACACATGCATAGTTCAGGGGTCAGCTGAGCTGTAGTTCAGGGTAGAGTTTATATGCAGAATTTGGAGTTCCCTTTATTGAATCTCTCCTTTTTGATATTTCTCTCTTTTCAGAGAGAAAAGATTTAGTCACCTTACTTGGGACTGACTATAGCCTGCCCTCAGCAAAAAGCTGTAAAAGGGGAAACTTATTACCCCATTCCATTTTCTACTTCCAAATGTTTACTCTCCTTTAATATTTATCTGATTTTAGTTATTCTCCATTGACTTTAGATCGACTTTTATATTATGTCCAGAGTTGCAAGTTGTTTTCTGTGGAAAGGTTGGTCCAATAGGAGCTACTTCTCCATTTCCAGAAAGAGAATCTCACCCCTCCCACAAGTACTCCTGATGCAGTGACAGTGGTCCATGATGTATGGATGTATATAGTGGTCTTCTGCTACAGAGTGAAGAAACTTGTTGTGAATTAAACCCCTACCATCCCACCAGTAAAAGGTCTACATAAGTCCCGATTGTAGAAGGCAAGAAAAAAAAACTGGTGCTCTATTTTATTTCCAAGTATACCCCTGTGGAGAATGAAGTCTAATCCCTCCACCCCCCCGCCACCGCCCTGCCAAAAGAAATCCCTTGAAATCACAGTACTTCTATTAATTCTTAGTACATGATTATTTTAAATAAAGATCACTGTTTTGTCAGAGCCACTAATTGCCTAGAATGAATGAGACCTATCAACAGACAATGATGGACAAAGAAAAAGTGGCATTCCCAAGGAATGCTTTTAAAAATTCAAATCTCATTTCCCCATAATTAGTCCATCAACCCAAGGGAAAATTTTCAGAACTTTCCTCTTCTTCCCAGCTGTAATTCTGCCTATAGTAACATTTTTGCCTCTTTCATACCTTCCCTTGATGCCATTTTAACTGGATTTCCTCTGTGGAAACACTTTAGAAGAGAGAGAGAGGTGGGAAGGGAGTGGGGAGAGAGAGAAAGAGAGAAGCATACCCTGTGATTGGTTGGGGTGTATGTGTGTGCATTTGATGCTGGGGAAGAGATTAGAGACTTGGAAAAAAATCTTTGTTGGGTGAGGTAACAGTGGAGAGGCAGAAGCTGCGCAAATCTTGCTAGATGGCAATGGTGCCTGAATAATGGGAAATGGTGGCAAACACCTTCTGTTTGTCTCCAAATCCTGACTTACATGTACCTAAATATGTTCATGGAGTAAAAGTCAGTAATCTTTCCTTCACAAATACTAATGGAATACATATTTTCACTTGTTTTGCATAACTTTGACCTCAGTCTTCTCTCCTACATGATGATTTTCTGCTTTTGTAGCAGGAGGTAGTTCTTAATTACTGAGAAAAATTGACTGCATTCAAAACCCTCTCTCAGCTTGAGTGATACTAACAAAAACAGACCAAACTAGCATTGAAATGTTTGGAAGGGTGAGGGATTATTCAAGGAGAATATCAAAGCCAGGATGGGTTGGATCTGCTGTCTGATGAGTAGTTTTATGTAAGTCAAAGTAGATTCTGAAAGAACTGATATTTTCTGTTTAAGAAGTTTTGTTCTGTTTAAAAAGTTTCATTGGTAGACAGAACCCTTTGCTTATCCCAAGTAAAGTAAGCTGCTGCTTCTAATTCATTGATGCTTATTTGTGTGTTTTCTCTTTTTGTGTCTGAAGGATGGACTGTGTCTGAATGATAACTATATAACTTTCCCAGTGCTGGTCAAAGGCAGTTGTACCTAGCAGAGGGCTTTGTATATAATCTTTGTCAAGAAATAATAGTAATTATGGTGATAGAGATTTGTCTACATCTTTCAGAGGCAAAAAGGCAAAAATTAAATTACCGATACAGTAATGCACTAGTGGCCCCAATTTGGCAATTAGAGGTACTGAAAATGATGACAAATTGCTTTCTCAAAAGGTATGTTTTTTTTCCCCCAACAGTGTTTTTCAAGTCAGTGATTTTAAGTTCCTCATACTTGAACTTTTTCTACTTATATGAGAAATGACCGTATTTTAAATTCATTTTAGATATGAAGATGACAAACTTAAAAATTATTAGGTTAAAAAGATAACTTTTATGCTTTCTTTAGGTGGTACCTTTTAAAAATCCAAGGAATTAGAAGAACTTTTTGCTTACAGAAAGGTGAAAAACTACTTTCATTTTCAGGAAATCATGAAAGCATAAAACTCTTCTATAGAATATCAATGTCAGTTAAGGATAATACATAGAGTCAGAAGTACTGGTGTTTAGCGAGTTCACCTTTGAGAGACATTTGGCATAAACTAAAAAATCAAGGTCACTTATCTACTTCGGTAAAATGGTGAAGACAGATTTTGTCTTAGTGAACACTTCAAAAGTGTGAAATGATGTGTACAATTGAAATAAAAGCAATGAAGAAAGAGGCAACTTTTCTCAGCATAACAGTTTAAAACCACATCATGGATACAGAATGACTAGTTACTGATAAAGGCTTGACTATTCAGAATGAATTCTATACTTATTTGTGTTAATACATCTTTCTCACTATGAGAAGCTGTTCCCCCATAAACCATAAATAAAATGTACTCTCCAAAAATAGAATAGTGTTTTAACAGATGCATGTCTAGCTGAAAAAATCTAAAGGCAGAAATAAGAACAAAAATAAACTCTAAAAAAACTTACATTTTTGTATGAGTTTAAGATTTAGAAAAATGTTTCAAAAATATTAGTTTATGTGGGTTTTCATAATTATCCTACATAATAAAAGCAGCAGATATATTCTTCCAGCAGGGATCTCCTGTGTAGATCCCCAGTGCTTAACACACCTCTTAGCTCACAGAAGGCATTCATGTGATGTTCACTGAATTAGAGTGAGATGAACTAAATTGATGTGTGCAGGCTTTTTTATAAAAGGAGAGAGAATGCTGGTTTTATATCCTAGAAAATTGTATAACCATCATAATACTAACTTAAATTTGCATTAGTTGGGGAAAAGTCCATTATAAATATTCACATGGCCCTTGGTTGTACCTATACACCCCAATACACCCAACATATGTAAATCAAACTTCCACTTTAGTCTCATGCTGCAGATTTTTAGCAACCAGTAGTTTCTGGCTTTTTTTTCCCCCTTATCCTTCATTATCCCCCTTTTGGTGGGCTGCACGTTCAATTTGTAACCCTATCAGAAAACCTTTCCTCTACTTACATACTATAGCTCATCTTCTCATTAGTGGGAAAACCAGTCTATTATTTTTCAAGCACACAGGATAACATATTGTGTCTGAGACTCACTTTTATGTGTAAAATGGCCCCCCAAAGCCACTGTAACTTCAGTCACTAACATTGTCTTATGATGGTTGAGATTAAGATCTTTTATGTATCCTCACATTCATATCACAGCTTCCCTAATGTGGTGGCCTCAGGAGAGTGAAACACAAGCAGGTCCATTTCTAAGGGAAAGAAGTTGCATCTTAACGACCAAATCACAAGTTCTGGCTACTCAAATAGATGAGTCACAAATACCAAAGAATGCTGTGGAAAATTTTCTTCCCTCAAGGAGATAATGATATATTTAAGGAATCAAGATTCTCAACACAATTAGCAAGCAAAGCAGAACTGCACTAAATTATGTGGTACAGAATTCAAGTGCTACAGGAAATAAGAGCAAGGAAAATTGCTGCCGACTAGGGAAATCAGAGAAGGGAAGGGTTTTGCCAGGGCACTAGTCCCTGCTCGTGACCCTCTTTCCAGCTGTAAATTGGGCACATGCCAGACTACTCAGAATGCTTGCTCTTATAATTCATCACAAAATACTCCTTTCTTTTTGATCTCCTTTTGATTAGCCCAATCTCATTTGAGTCTCTTTGGCTCCCTATTTCACAACACTGAATTTTCAGTACACTGAGCTTATATTGTCCTTTAAGTTATATATACATACATATATAATTTATATACATATATAATACTAATTTATTACATACATACATATATAATACTAATTTCCATTTTCTTTCTCGATTTGTTTAGGGCAGGACCACAGTTTTTTTTTTTCCTATCATATCTTCTATTGCATTAGTATAGTGTCCTCCACAAATTACCCACTCAACTGAAGTTTTTGATTAATGGAATAAAATGCCTGGGCTATGGCATGTTTGCATCTAGTAAAGTGCCTGGCATATAGTAGGTAAACAATAAATAGTTTGATGAAAATCCATCTAACTGTTAAATGAATTGTCTTATTGGTCACTATTCATTGCTTCATTTTCAAATTAATCAGTTAGCTAATAGAGAGCTTTACATTTGCAAGTAATGAGGAAACAGTTAATTTAGTTACCCTAAGTAGGTATGACCTGGGAGTGGATTGTGGTAATTGGGATATATTACCTCAAAAATATGTGTGAGTGTATGTATGTGTATATATACACACATACACACATTGCCATAGCCACAGTTTGAAGTCTATTACAAGAGCTATATCTTTGTATAGCAATTCCTCATTTTTAGTGTAAATATGGTTATATAAAGTATTCGTCCTAAAAATTACACACTACCCAACCATTTTTCTGTGTCTCTTTTATTGATTAATTGTCGTATTGATTCATTGCTTGCTACATTGAAAACAAAAGGAAAGAAACTGGACCAGGCTTTGGAAAATGCCGTGTAGGGAGCAACCTATAACAACCAGCAAATGCTTAATGACTGTAACATTTCTTTTATTGTTAGAGACTAAAATATGTAGAGTAATGGATTTCGTAATTAGACTTATATTGAAACCTTGTCTCTATATCATGCCATATTGATACAGTGGAAAAACTGGATTGCAATGAAAATGAACTATCTACAACTACTTTCAACCTTATTAATGAATCTCGCAGACCTGGTGTTGAGTGAAAGAAGACAGAAGAGTACATACTCTATGATTCTTTTATTGTAAAATACTAAAACTTGCAAAACAAATAATGTACTATTAGAAGTAAAGGGTATTGGTTTCCTTGAAGGGGAAGGATTTGTGATGGAAAGAAAGTAGGATGGTAGCCTCTGTAGTGCTGATCATATTCTGTCTCTTAATGTGGCTGCTCATTTCACAGTTGTGTTCAGTTTGTGGAAAATCATGGAGGTGTATAATTAAAATATATTTGTTTACCTGTATTTTTATGTTTATAAAACATTTTAAAATTAGTTTAATATGTACCTCCTAGGGTTAACATGAGGACTGAGTCAAATGGCATTTATGAAAGTGCTCAGCAGACACTGCATTCAATAAACAATCAATAAACATCACTACCTAATATGTTAATACCTATACCCTAAATATCTTACAAATAGGGTCCTCACATAATTTGTGTCATATCTATTTTTTTTAAAGATTTATTGATTGGTTGATTGATTAATTGACTGATTGATTGCTATGTTGGGTCTTCGTTTCTGTGCTAGGGCTTTCTCTAGTTGCGGCAAGCGGGGGCCACTCCTCGTCGCGATGTGCGGGCCTCTCACTATCGTGGCCTCTCTTGTTGTGGAGCACAGGCTCCAGACGCGCAGGCTCAGTAGTTGTGGCTCACGGGCCCAGCTGCTCCACGGCATGTGGGATCTTCCCAGACCAGGGCTCGAACCCGTGTCCCCCGCATTAGCAGGCAGACTCTCAACCACTGCGCCACCAGGGAAGCCCTGTCATATCTATTTTAATACATGATATGATGAGGCAGTGCACTAGTATCTTTTAGAACATACCTGCTCTAGCTTCTTCTTCTATCCTGTAGACGTTCACAAACAACAAAGGATGCCCTAATACAGGGGTCCCCAACCCCTGGGCCACGGACTGGTACCGGTCCGCGGCCTGTTAGGAACCAGGCCTCACAGCAGGAGGTGAGTGGCGGGCGAGCGAGCGAGCAATGCTTCATCTGCAGCTCCCCATCGCTCGCATTACCGCCTGAACCATCCCCCCGCAACCCCCTTCCATGGAAAAATTGTCTTCCACGAAACCAGTCCCTGGTGCCAAAAAGGTCGGGGACCGCTGCCCTAATAGATCTGCTTTGTCAGGTTGCTATCTGTGAGTCGCTCCTTGCTGAAAATATGTGCACATATAGCAACTGTATAATAGTATCCATCATAAACTAATAATGAGTGAACAGCAGCAGAATGGAGCTCATAATAGAACAAAAACAAACTACGAGCAGAGTAAAACACCCTTCTGTGTTTTCAACTGGCAGGAAAAATATTGCTTGAAATTTTGAAATTTTGATTTGACAGTCCATCTCAAAGAAAGTAATATGAAATGACTTCCTACATCATCAGTTTACTGATCAGGGCCCAATGGATATAAACATTGTGCTGAGGACTTCTTTCTAACTCTTGGACTGAAAACAGTGTGTTGAGAACTGATAATCCCTTGGTTCTCTGTGCATTTCCTGCAGATTGCCTTAAATTAAAGACTGGATAATTTTTAAAGAACAGAATCAAACATGATTACTTTTATTTGCCAGGTTTTGTCTAATTATAGTTAGTTGTTTAGTCTGGTTTGCTCACTAATGATAGCCAATATCTTTCTTATCTTACTACATCTCATCCATTAGCCAATCTAATTATCACACTGAAGTTAAAGAATGGTCATTGAGGGATTAGGTTTTACAATGAAAGCATTATACACTGGAACTAAGCATCCCTAGTAATTATTATCATGTATATGTATTGTACACTTGGGCTTCCATGTCTTTATAAAAAAAGTTCCTGCGGCAAAAGTATTTTATGGTTGCTGGGATTGCTTTGCATTTACTTTTTTTAATCGATACAAATAACTATATTAAGGTTTGAAGATCAATGTTGAACCTGCTTTCTGAAATCTTAAATAATCAACTTTTCCCTAGTGGAAGCAAAAACAGAAAACCTAAGAGCCCTATTGTAATTGATTTTTCTTAGAACTGCAAAAATGTTTGTGAAGCAGCAAGAGAAACAAAGGGAAAAAATCTAAACCAATTAGATATGACGTTTCAGAAGATGGACTTGTTTATCTGGAGACAAACACCAATTGCAAAATCCTTCTTAACTAACTTTATGACAATACTTCCCCCAAACCAATGATATAACCCCCACGATTGTAAAAATAAAAAACAATCTTACTGAGTTAAACCCAGAAATGAGAAAGAAATGCTGATTTTGATGGAGTAAATGGGACTCTAATGTATTGGTAGAGGTTTTCATGATCCTCACACACTAGCTTTGCTAACCTATACTTATGTGATGTACCCATCAACCATGGATGGTTTTATTAAGTAAACAATGTTAGCAGTCAGAGAAAGTACACAATAGCAGGCATGTGCCATTTCTAAAAACTAATGTTTTTGAGATTAGTGATGATGTTAATTGGTCTACTTATTCAAGGTTGTTTTAATGGATACCAGGTAGATACAGCAAGATCCCCTTTTCCTAAAAGGGGAAGGGCTACAGATAACATAACTGAAGTCATGTAACTTCAAGAAATTTTGAACCTCAGAAATAATTATTCCTCCACGAAGACATACAAATGGCCAACAGGTTATATGAAAATATGCTCAGCATCACTCATCACCAGGGAAATGCAAATCAAGACTGTAATGAGATCCTCATACCTGTTAGGATGGCCATCATCAAAAAGACAAAACAAACAAGCAAGCAAAAAACCCAAGAGACAAAAAGTGTTGGCAAAGATATGGAGAAATCAGAATGCTTGTACATTGTTGGTGGGAATGTAAAATGTTGCAGCTGCTATGGAAAACAATATGGAGGTTCCTCAAAAAAATTAAAAATAGAACTATCATATGATCCAGCAATCCCACTTCTGGGTATATATCCAAAGGAATTGAAATCAATATCTCAAAGAGATACCTGCACCCTCATGCTCGTTGCAGCACTATTCACAATAGCCAAGATAGGGAAACAATCTAAATGTACATCAATGGATGAAAGGATAAAGAAAAAGTACATACACAATGAAATATTATCCAGCCTTTAAAAAGGAGAGCCTGTCATTTGCAACCACATGTGTGAACCTGGAGGACATTATGCTAAGTGAAATATGTCAGATGCAGAAAGACAAATACTGCATGATCTCAATTACATGTGGAATCTAAAGTAGTCAAATTCGTAGAAGCCGAAAATAGAATGGTAGTTGCTAGGAACTTGGGGGAGGGGGAAATGGGGTGATGTTGGTCAAAGTGTATAAACTTCCAGTTAACTTTTCTATTACTATAAATTGCAAAAGCATGCTGGTGAAGATAGTATAAAATGAATTTAATCATGCAGAAAGAACTTAATTATTAATGCATAGGTAGTTCCTCCATCCCTCCATCCATCCATCCGTCTTTGTATCCTTTGTTTATCCATTCAACCGTTCATTCATTCAGCCAAATACTTAATGAGATTCCATCTATATGTCAAGCACTGTGCATTTAAGTAGCTTTAAAGAAAGTTATCTTTGGGGGTAGAAAAAAGTGCTAACAATTGAGAAGCCCTAAACATTTGAAAGCTATAAGGAAATAAAGAGCTTGGAACTTTTAATCAAGCTAAGTGGCTTCAACTACCTTCCACATGCTTTGCTGGGTAGGTGCATTATAGATTGCTTGCACCTTATTTGGGAGTGATTACCAGTGGTATTAATAGTTTCATTTAAAGAGATGGCAGTGGAATATTTCATTTTACATTTCTCTTTAAACAGTCACATAAGTTAAATATTTAAAGGATACAAGTATAACTTGCTATGATGTTTTGCATAATATCCTTCACTCTCTGTAGACCACATGATTAAGAGAAATTTAAAGTATGATAGGGCAGAGTCAAGATGGTGGTGTGGGAGTTAGCATCTCCCCACAACTAGGGCACGTGCCGGCCACTGGTGGGGGACTCTGACGCCCAAGGAGACGGGAGGAACCCCAAAGTGAACCGGTAGGACATAGGGGGACTGAGGGGGGAGGAGAAGTGGAGGCCAGACAGGATCGGTGCCCCTGAGGCTGGGGAGATCAGGAGAGGCAGGCAGGAGGGGCCCTTCCGGAAGAGCAGAAGAAGAGTGGAGGGCGATTGCCCCGCCCACATGGGCATGGGGAGCCTGCTGAGCTCCCAGGCCGATCCCCTGCCCTCCAAACCCCCCTCCAGGCCACGTGGGTCCTTGGGGGCATAGGAGGGAGGCCGGGGAGATCAGGAGAGGCAGGCGAGAGGGGCCCTCCCAGACCGGAGGAGCAGGAGAGGAGAGGAGGGCGTTTGTCCTGCCCACTCAAGCCCAGGAAGCCTGCTGGGCTCTCAGGTGAGGTCCCCTGCCCTCTGAGACCAGGGGTGGGGGCACACCTTGGCCCCTTCTGTTCAGTTCAGCCTAAGCCCCACCTCCACAGCCCCCAGGGCCTTTTCCAGCCCTGTGGGCCCTAAGCATAGGCCCCGCCCACTGCCCAAACCTTGCCCTTGCTTAGGCTCCCCTCTCCACAGCCAAGGCCTTCCCCCCCCCCCGTTTTTTCTTCTCTTCCCTCTTTTTTACTGTTGTGGTACTGATGTACCTTCCAATTCTTGATTCATCTATATTTTTATATTCTTCCTAATATATCTGTTAGAGTCCTAGTCTAATTTTATTTTTTACTTTGTTATCGTTCTTTTTTTTTTTTTTTTTTTGGCCGCCCCAGGCAGCCTGTGGGATCTTGGTTCACGAGCCCGGGGTCAGACCGAAGCTCCTGCAGTGGGAGCTCTGAGTCCAAAACACTGGACTAACAGAGAACCTCAGACCCCAGGGAATATTCATTGGAGTGAGGCCTCACGGAGTTCCTCATCTCAGCACCAAGACCCAGCTCTACCCAGTAGTCTACAAACTCCAGTGTTGGGAGCCTCAGGCCAAACAACCAGTAAGACAGAAACACAATCCCACTCATAAAAAAAAAAAAAAAAGAGAGACAGCAAAAAAATATGTCATAGATGAAGGAACAAGGTAAAAACCTACAAGACCAAACAAATGAAGAGGAAATAGCCAGTCTACCTGAAAAAGAATTCAGAGTAATGATAGTAAACATGATCCAGAATCTTGGAAATAGAATGGAGGTACAGACTGAGAAAATACAAGAAATGTTTAGCAAAGATCTAGGATAACTAAAGAACAAGCGAACAGAGATGAACAACACAATAACCGAAATGAAAAATAAACTAGAAGGAATCAAAAACAGAATAACTGGGGCAGAAGAACAAATAGGTGAGCTGGAAGAAAAAATGGTGGAAATAACTGAAGAGGAGCAGAATAAAGAAAAAATAATGAAAGGAATTGAAGACAATCTCAGAGAACTCTGGGACAACACTAAATGCACCAACATTCGAATTATAGGGGTCCCAGAAGAAGAAGAGCAAAAGAAAGGGTCTGAGAAAATATTTGAAGAGATTATAGTTGAAAACTTGCCTAACATGGGAAAGAAAATAGTCACCCAAGTCCAGGAAGCACAGAGAGTCCCATACAGGATAAACCCTAGGAAAAACACACTAAGACACAAGTAACAAAACTTAAATTCAAAGAAAAAATATTAAAAGTGGCAAGGGAAAAACAAAAAATAACATACAAGGGAATCCCCATAAGGTTATCAGCTGATTTTTCAGAGGAAATTGCAGGCCAGAAGGGAGTGGCAGGACATATTTAAAGTGATGAAAGGGAAAAACCTACAACCAAGATTACTCTACCCAGCAAGGATCTCATTCAGATTCAATGGAGAAATTAAAACCTCTACGACAAGCAAAAGCTAAGAGAATTCAGCACCACCAAACCAGCTCTACAACAAATGCTAAAGGAACTTCTCTAAGTAGGAAACACAAGAGAAGGAAAAGACCTACAGTAACAAACCCAAAACAATTAAGAAAATGGTAATAGGGACATACATATCAATAACTACCTTAAATGTAAATGGATTAAATGCTCCAACCAAAAGACATAGACTGGCTGAATGGATCCAAAAACAAGACCCGTATATATGCTGTCTACAAGAGACCCACTTCAGACCTAGGGACACATACGACTGAAAGTGAGGGGGTGGAAAAAGATATTCCATGCAAATGGAAATCAAAAGAAAGCTGGAGTAGCAATTCTCATATCAGACAAAATAGACTTTAAAATAAAGACTATTACAAGAGATAAGGAGGGACACTACATAATGATCAAACGATCAGTCCAAGAAGAAGATATAACAATTATAAATGTTTATGCACCCAACATAGGAGCACCTCAATAAATAAGGCAAAAGCTAACAACCATGAAAGGAGAAATTGACAGTAAAACAGTAATAGTAGGGGACTTTAACACCCCACTTTCACCAATGGACAGATCATCCAAACAGAAGATAAATAAGGAAACAGAAGCTTTAAATGACAAAATAGACCAGGTAGATCTAATTGATATTTATAGAACATTCTACCCAAAAGTGGCAGAATACACTTTCTTCTCAAGTGCACATGGAGCATTCTCCAGGATAGATCACATCTTGGGTCACAAATCAAACCTAGGAAAATTTAAGAAAATTGAAATTGTATCAAGCATCTTTTCTGACCACAACACTATGAGATTGGAAATCAATTACAGGAAAAAAAAACTGTAAAAAGCACAAATACATGGAGGCTAAACAGTGTGCTACTAAATAACCAAGAGATCACTGAAGAAATCAAAGAAGAAATAAAAAAAAATACATAGAAACAAATGACAACGAAAACACGACGACCCAAAACCTATGGGATGCAGCAAAAGCAGTTCTAAGAGGGGAGTTTATAGCGATACAATCTCGCCTCAAGAAACAAGAAAAATCTCAAATGAGCAATCTAACCTTACACTTAAAACAACTAGAGAAAGAAGAACAAAGAAAACCGAAAGTCAGTAGAAGGAAAGAAATCATAAAGATCAGAGCAGAAATAAATGAAACAGAAACGAGAAAAACAGTAGCAAAGATCAATAAAACTAAAAGCTGGTTCTTTGAGAAGATAAACAAAATTGATAAACCCTTAGCCAGACTCATCAAGATAAAAAGGGAGAGGATGCAAATCAATACAATTAGAAAAGCAAAAGGAGAAATCACAACTGACACTGCAGAAATACAAATGATTATAAGAGACTACTGCAAACAACTATATGCCAATAAAATGGAAAACCACGAAGAAATGGACAAATTCTTGGAAAGGTACAATTTTCCAAGACTGAACCAGGAAGAATTAGAAAATATACACAGACCTATCACAAGTAATGAAATTGAAACTGTGATTAAAAATCTTCCAACAAACTAAAGTCCAGGACCAGATGGCTTCACAGGTGAATTCTATCAAACATTTAGAGAAGAGCTAACACCCATCCTTTTCAAACTCTTCCAAAACATTGCAGAGGGAGAAACACTCCCAAATTCATTCTATGAAGCTATTGTCACCCTGATACCAAAACCAGAAAAAGATATCACAAAAAAAGAAAATTAGAGACCGGTATCACTGATGAACATAGATGCTAAAATCCTGAACAAAATAGTAGCAAACAGAATCCAGCAGCACATTGAAAGGATCATACACCATGATCAAGTGGGATGTATCCCAGGGATGCAAGGATTCTTCAATATATGCAAGTCAATCAATGTGATACACCACATTAACAAATTAAGGAATAAAAACCATATGATCATCTCAATAGATGCAGAAAAAGCTTTTGACAAAATTCAACACCCATTTATGATAAAAAAAACTCTCCAGAAAATGGGCATAGAGGGAACCTACCTCAACACAAACCCACAGCAAGCATCATACTCAATGGTCAAAAACTGAAAGGATTTCCACTAAGATCAGGAACAAGACAAGGAATGTCCATGCTCGCCACTCTTATTCAACATAGTTTTGGAAGTCCTAGCCACAGCAATCAGAGAAGAGAAAGAAATAAATGGAATACAAATTGGAAAAGAAGAAGGAAAACTGTCGCTGTTTGCTGATGACAGGATACTATACATAGAAAATCCTAAAGATACCACCAGAAAACTACTAGAACTAATCAATGAATTTGGTAAGGTGCAGGATACAAAATTAATGCACAGAAATCTCTGGCATTACTATACACCAACAACGAAAAATCAGAAAGAGAAATTAAGGAAACACTCCCACTTACCAATGCAACAAAAAGCATAAAATATCTAGGAATAAACCTACCTAAGGAGGCAAAAGACCTGTATGCAGAAATCTATAAAACACTGATGAAAGAAATCAAAGATGACATAAACAGATGGAGATATATACCATGTTCTTGGATTGGAAGAATCAATATTGTGAAAATGACTATACTACCCAAAGCAGTCTACAGATTCAATGCAATCCCCATCAAACTACCAATGGCATTCTAAACAGAATTAGAACAAAAAGTTTTACAATTCGTATGGAAACATAAAAGACCCCGAATAGCCAAAGGAATCTTGAGAAAGAAAAACAGAGTTGGAGGAATCAGGCTCCCTGAATTCAAATTATACCACAAAGCTACAGTAATCGAGACAGTATGGTACTGGCACAAAAACAGAAATATAGATCAATAGTACAGGATAGAATGCCCAGAGATAAACCCATGTACATATGAGCACCCAATTTACGACAAATGAGGCAAGAACGTACAATGGAGAAAAGACAGCCTCTTCAATAAGTGGTGCTGGGAAAATTGGACAGCTACATGTAAAAGAATGAAATTAGAACACTCCCTAACACCATACACAAAAATAAACTCAAAATGGATTAAAGACTTACAAATGTAAGACCAGACACTATAAAACTCTTAGAGGAAAACATAGGAAAAACACTCTTTGACCTAAACCACAGCAAGATCTTTTTTGACCCACCTCCTAGAGCAATGGAAATAAAAACAAAAATAAACAAATGGGACTTAAACTTAAAAGCTTTTGCACAGCAACAGAAACCGTAAACAAGACAAAAAGACAACCCTCAGAATGGGAGAAAATATTTGCAAATGAAACGAGAAAGGATTAATCTCCAAAATATACAAACAGCTCATGGAGCTCAGTATCAAAAAAACAAACAATCCAGTTAAGAAATGGGCAGAAGACCTAAATAGACATTTCACTAAGGAAGACATAGAGATGGCAAAGAGGCACATGAAAAGCTGCTCAACATCACTAATTATTAGAGAAATGCAAATCAAAACTACAATGAGGTATCACCTCACGCCAGTCAGAATGGTCATTATCAAAAAATCTAGAAACAATAAATGCTGAAAAGGGTGTGGTGAAAAGGGAACCCTCCTGCACTGTTGGTGGGAATGTATAGTGATACAACCACTCTGGAAAACAGTATGGAGGTTACTTGAAAAACTAAAAATAGAACTACTATATGATGCAACAATCCCACTACTGGGCATGTACCCTGAGAAAACCATAATTCAAAAAGACACATGTACCCCCAGTGTTCGTTGCAGCACTATTTACAATAGCCAGGACATGGAAGCAACCTAAATGTCCATCTACAGATGAATGGATAAAGAAGATGTGGCACGTATATACAATGGAATATCACTCAGCCATAAAAAGAAACGAAATTGAGTTATTTGTAGTGAGGCGGATCGACCGAGAGTCTGTCATACAGAGTGAAGTAAGTCAGA
Source organism: Eschrichtius robustus (assembly GCF_028021215.1). Classification (NCBI taxonomy): domain Eukaryota; kingdom Metazoa; phylum Chordata; class Mammalia; order Artiodactyla; family Eschrichtiidae; genus Eschrichtius; species Eschrichtius robustus. Next base: position 28,171,319 of record NC_090845.1, read on the forward strand.
AAAAGAGAAACAAGTACCATATGCTAACACATATATATGGAATCTAAAAAAAAAAAGAAAAAATGGTACTGATGAACCTAGTTGCAGGGCAGGAATAAAGAGGTAGACATAGAAAATGGACTTGAGGACATGGGGTGGGAGGGCGAAGCTGGGGCAAAGTGAGAGTAGCATCAACATATATACACTACCGAATGTAAAATAGTTGGCTGGTGGGAAGCAGCTGCATAGCACAGGGTGATGGGCTGGGTGCTTTGCAATCACCTAGAGGGGTGGGATAGGGAGGATGAGGGGGAGGCTCAAGAGAGTGAGGATATGGGGTCATGTGTTTGCATATGGCTGATTCTTTTTGTTGTGCAACAGAAACTCGCACAGTATTGTGAAGCGATTATACTCCAATAAAGATCTATTAAAACAAAACAAAAGAAAAAAGTATGATAGCACACCTGGGATGAGAGCATACACATTCTCCTTGAGGCTCTGAGAATTCTAGAAGCAACAGAAGAAATTTTTTGAAAAATATCACTCAGGGAATGACCACTTGGGAATCTGTGGCAGTATCATTTATTACAAAAATCCTTCCCGCACCAGGAAGAGTAATAGGAAAGCCAGCTCACTGCAGGTAAAAGGTGTGGATGCTGATTAAGTGCCTTACTTACAGAGCACTGTATTTTATGCAGAGCCTCACTTCACCACTGAATTCTGTGGGGAGGAAATGCATGTAAATAATTAGAGGGTGCTTTTATTTTTGTAAGATCAAGATCTTAGAAATGGTTTGTTGTTTTTTTCCTCCTCAGTGCTACAGGTACAATTCTACCTTTCATGGGAATCACACAATTCAAGTTTAATTCTTAAATTGAAATGCACTTTTTAAAGTGTTTTATTTTAAATCCACATAGAGAAAAATCTTCTAACAGAGTATCTAAGAACAGGCTGATTATTATCCTAGTTTATATGAAACTGAACATCCTTTGAGCAGCAAACATTACTCCTCTCCTTGCTGTGTGCTTTATGCTCAGGACTCATCTTTTTTTTTTTTTTAACATCTTTATTGGAGTATAATTGCTTTACTGGTGTGTTAGTTTCTGCTTTACAGTGGTGTGTTAGTTTCAGACCTTTTCCCGGACTCCCTCCCGGCTAGCTGTGTCGCACTAGCCCCCCTTCAGGCTGTGTTCACGCAGCCAACCCCAGTCCTCTCCCTGCGATCCAACCGAAGCCCGAGCCTCAGCTCCCAGACCCCGCCCGCCCCGACGGGGGAGCAGACAAGCCTCTCGGGCTGGTGAGTGCTGCTTGGCGCCGAGCCTCTGTTCGGGAATCTCTCCGCTTTGCCCTCCGCACCCCTGCGGCTGCGCTCTCCTCCGTGGCTCTGAAGCTTCCCCCCCCCCCCCCCGCCACCCGCCGTCTCCGCCCGCGAAAGGGCTTCCTAGTGTGTGGAAACCTTTCCTCCTTCACAGCTCCCTCCCCCTGGTGCAGGTCCCATCCCTATTCTTTTGTCTCTGTTTTTTCTTTTTTCTTTTGCCCTACCCAGATAGAGAGTAGGAGAGTTGATTGCCTTTTGGGAAGTCTGAGGTCTTCTGCCAGCGTTCCGTAGGTGTTCTGTAGGCGTTGTTGCACATGTAGATGTATTTCTGATGTATTTGTGGGGAGGAAGGCGATCTCCACGTCTCACTCCTCCGCCGTCTTGAAGGTCTCCCCCCAGGATTCATCTTTATTAGGAGTTTTACCTGATGGGCTGAGGAGGGTTGCAGCATCCGGACTTGGTGGAGAGGTTCACACTGGCGAATGCTCATATTTATTCTTCCTCATTGTCTCATGTTCATGTGTCCTTTTAATAGACATTCATGCGGAATAAACCTTCTATCCAGATGGCAGACCCCTCTTTGAAGGAATATTTGCAAAGGTCCCTGCCCAACTGACAACAGTTTATTCCTTCCTGACACGCTTATTTGCTGCCATAGAGCGATGGGAGGTACCTAATCTGGGCAGTATAAATTTGGCAATTCATGTATAATTGTTGGCTTATTGAGCCAGGGGTATTTTCACTTTTATGACTAAACTCACTTTTATACTCTTGCTGATTGAGTTTTCTGGTGCCTAAATGTAAGCCCATTTGCTTCCATATTTATTGGTCATTATTATCAGCTGGAAGTTTCTTAGCTTTCTCATATGCAACACGAACAAGAAACAACTTAACCAATGGAAAAGCAACTCCTGCACTGTCAATTTTAATTATTATTGAAAAAATGTATTTATATGTAGAGAAGTACACAAATCATAAGTGTATATCCCAGTGAATTTCCATAAAGTGAACATACCTATGTAACCAGCCCTCATATCAAGATACAGAATATTACCTAGAAGCCTCAACTGACCCACATGGGCACAACTCCCCTTCCTGATATAACCACTATTCTGACTTCTCCAACACCGTAAATTAGTTTCTCTGAATTTAAACTTTGTAAATGTAAAAAAATTCACTGTGTCCTCTTCCATATCAGGCTTCATTTACTCAGCATTTTGTCAGTGATATTTATCCTGGCACTTGCAAGTAGTTATAATTTATTCATCCTCACTGCTCTAGAGTGTTCCACGGTGTGAATATGCAGTGGTATATTTATCCTTTTACTCTTGATGGGCAATTGGGCAGTTCCCATTCCAGGGCTATTACAAATAGTGCTGCTATGTACATTCTTGTCCATGTCTTTTGGTGCACATGTCTTTTGACCTGTCGCCTTCTTGTTATAAGTAGAAGAAAAATTATGAAGTAAAGTGGAAGTAGTCACCTAAAAAAGAAAAGCCCATGATGCTCCTGTTATTTGGGCCTTGCTATGTGACTCATTGTATTTTGAACACAAACAACTCCCTCTGCCACAGTGCTTTCCCTCAGGAACCCAAACTCACTGAGTAACGTAGCAAAATGGCCCCAAGATACTCCTGTTCTCACTCGAAAATCAACCAGATTTCAGTTAGGGATGAAAGCAAAGTTTAGAATAAAAATATGCAAGCTTAAAGCCATATAGAACAGCACAGCCAAAACACTCATTAAAATTACTCATGGACAAAAGAGATTTGCACTAATTAAAATGCCTAGTCACCGTAGAGTGGGTTAAGAGGGAAGATTGACTTAATACCAGATGGCTTTATTTTATGGCTTTACATCAAACTTTTGAAATATTTTCAGTTAAGGAAATGAAAGGAAAATGAAAAAAACCTTGTAGCGAAACAGATAAAATACCACAGACGTAAGGAGATCCACTGTAATCATTATGGCAGCATTTTCTATCACATTTATGAATTTGGGCAATTTTTATTGCACTTGTTAAGGGACGATTGAGCAGGTGCCATTTTATGAGCTACTAACTCTTCAATGATGCCCAAGTGGAGCATCCACACACAAGGGTCAATTATTATGAGTCTATTAGAAGTGCTGTGATTGGGAAAAATGCAAAGTAACATTTATCTCCCCATTGCTCCCTTGAGCAGAGTTCAGCTGTCAATTTTAGTCCCGAGGAGCTTAGAGACCACCAACATGGCCAGAAGGTTTTGGATTTGTTACATCAAGGGCAGAGTGAGGTGAATATTTTTAATATAACTTTATAAAACCAGTTCCTACTTTTAACATTACAGGGATATTTAAAGCAAAAGAAGACTAAATATGAGTCCTATAATTAAAATATAAACTGTGTATTTCAGTATATTATCCCAAGATTTTAACCTTTGATTTCAAACTCATTCCTATTTTAGACCTTCTTCTCTGACTTTTACTTCAGTCTTAATGTGACTAAGCATGGAGGATTTTATTCAGGTGATAGAGAATTTATATTCTTATTTCCCATGAAAATCAGAACAACCACAAATCCTTCTAAAAATTGAAACAATAAGTGCACAATACTTAACACCATCATTACACATTTGGCACTCAATAAGGTTAGATTCCTTCTAGCATATGTTTGCATGATATTGACATACAACTGTCATTTACCACGTATGAATGGGGCCATAGAAATAGGAAGAAAAAGAAGGAAAGGTGAAAGGAGACTAATATTTATTTATTTATTTTATTTATTTATTTTTTTAAAATATAGGTGACTTTATTTTATTTATTTATTTATGGCTGTGTTGGGTCTTCGTTTCTGTGCGAGGGCTTTATCTCTAGTTGCAGCGAGCGGGGGCCACTCTTCATCGCGGTGCACAGGCCTCTCACTATCGCGGCCTCTCTTGTTGCGGAGCACAGGCTCCAGATGCGCAGGCTCAGTAGTTGTGGCTCACGGGCCCAGCTGCTCCGTGGCATGTGGGATCTTCCCAGACCAGGGCTCGAACCCGTGTCCCCTGCACTGGTAGGCAGATTCTCAACCACTGCGCCACCAGGGAAGCCCCGATTAATATTTATTGATGGCTTCTTATGTGCAAGGCAATAAGCTCAATATTTTATATGTGGTAGCTGATTTCATCCTTTCAGTAATGCTGCAGGTATGACTTATTAGATTAGAAAGTTGAGACTCAGCTAGTCACACCTACTTGTCCACAACACTTGTCCACTGCAGTACTTGGCCTTCTCATTTTAAGAACTGATTCTCAGTAGTTAAGATCCTTAATGTCCTGTGGAAGAGCTCAAAATGAAAATGTTCATGGTTTACCTGCCAGTGCACCAAGAGGTTCTCCAAGTTCAAGATTATTGTGTCTCGTACAGTTTTGACACTGGCAGTGTTTTTTGAGGAATCTCAAGGGATGCCTACCATCTTCCAGTAATGGGTCCCAGGACAATAAGGAATGCTCAGCCAGCAGCTAAAGGCCTCAACTGGGCCACGGTCATGAGGGGACAAGACTGCTACAATTCATTGTCTCCAGGCTTACCCTGCCTCTCGATTTAGAAGAGTCTACATCCTCATTTCCTCATCCCTTGCACCCAGTTTGCTGTTTTCCCTGTGTCCATTCTCCTCCAACTCCAAACCATCCTCTAAGCTGCTGCCAGAGATCTTGAGGTTTATGAAATGCAAATCTGACCATGTTATTGTCCTCCAGAAAAAATCCTTAAATTCCCATAGCATTATGACAACTTCTTAGATTAGCACAGAGGAATTGGACCCCTTCTTCCTTTTCTGACCTTGCCTCTCCCCTTCTCTCTCTTCACCCCCATATCTTTTTTTTCTGACCATTCTGAAATATTCAGGATGTTTCAGAATATCCCTCAACGTGACGAGCTGCTTCATATCTCCAAGCCTTTGTTCATGCAATTTTATTTGCCTAGGATATCCTTTCTTCCCTTTTCTTCTAAGTAAATCCAACTTTGTCTTTCATAGTTCAGCTCCAATTTTAACTCATTTAGACCTCCCTGTCTGATCTGTATGTCCCATTATATACTAAAATATCATAGAACTACATTACTGAATTACAATAATTTACTTGACTGCATTTCCCATTACATGGTAAGCTTCTTGAAGACAGGGCCTATGGTTTCGGGCATGTTATTCTCTATACACAGCATGAGAACCTGGGCTCTGTATCTTGCCTATTGAATTAAAATCTAAGCTCTGTCACTTACTGACTGACTTGTCCCTTCTAAGCCTCACTTTTCTCATCTATGAAATGGAACATTACCTACCTTGTAGGGTTATTGTTGGGATTAAGTCAGATTAATTTATGTCAATAAATTACAGTGTCTGCCTATGTTAAGTAATCAGTAAATGTTAGTTATTACTATGATGAGAAGAATAGCAACCACTTATTTAATGAATAATCATTCACAATGTATAATAATAATGATTATGAATTTAGTAACCTTTTAATAGAGTTTTGAAGGACTTCCACCTTTCTCACACTTATCAAAGGGACTCTTAACAAAAGCTAAAATTTTTGGTATCTAATAGAGAAAAACTAAGATATCTTCTAGTATCCCTGTTACATTTTACAGATGAAGTAATTGAGGCTCTGTAAGGTCAACTTTATCAGGGTTTGATCAGAGAAGCAGAACCCTTTTGAGTAACATGGAATGAGGGCTTTATTATATGGATTAGATCATGGGCAATTGTGAGAGCTGGTAGAGGAGTCTACATAAAGCTGTTGCTTTCATGTCTCGTGGTGAGTCCGAAGTCACAGTAGCTCAGCAGAACTAGCAGTCAGGGAGCAAAGCTTGACCTGAGGTAAAGGAGCATGAGGACAAACTGGAACCTTCGAAAACAAGCTGGAACCCACTGGGACAAACTGGAACCCGTGTTCGTCTCTCTCCCTCCAACCTTGATGATACAGGTGACCTGAAAAAGGAGACAGTGCCCTTCATCATTGAGCTGCACGTATGCTTGGCCTAAGACTTGGAAAAACTGAAGGGCAAGATGTGGCAGGAGCTGAAGGAGTTGAGAGCTAGTGGCAACTGGTGTCAATAAGGTGAACCGGCAGATAGGCAATAGTGTGTGTGAGCTGCAGCAGTGCTTGGGGCCCTGCACTGACCTTCAGAGCATAGCGCCTGCTGTTCATTTTCACCTTCTACATCTCATGCAAGTTTCTCTTGTGGCCAACTGTAACCAGGAGAAAGAAATTGCTGGAAATGCACTTCCAGCTCAGATAAGTTGGCACAGTTTAAAGCTACCACATCAAGTAACAACTTCAGAAATATGCAATTGTAGTACTGGCCCTAGAACCCAATGCTCTTTCCATTAGATTTCTCTCCCATCTATAATAGATAGTATCAGTTACAAAGTTAAGAACATACATTTTACTTTGTTTTCTTTTAAATTTTTTTATTGTATTTTTTTAACATCTTTATTGGAGTATAATTGCTTTACGGTGTTGTGTTAGTTTCTGCTTTATAACAAACTGAATCAGCTATACATATATCCCCATATCTCCTCCCTATCCCACCCCTCTAGGTGGACACAAAGCACCGAGCTGATCTCCCTGTGCTATGCGGCTGCTTCCCACTAGCTATCTATTTTACGTTTGGTACTGTATATATGTCCATGCCACTCTCTCACGTGGTCCCAGCTTACCCTTCCCCCTCCCCATGTCCTCAAGTCCATTCTCTACATCTGCGTCTTTATTCCTGTCCTGCCCCTAGGTTCTTCAGAACCTTTTTTTTTTAGATTCCATATATGTGTGTTAGCATACAGTATTTGTTTTTCACTTGCTGACTTACTTCACTCTGTATGACAGACTCTAGGTCCATCCACCTCACTACAAGTAACTCAATTTCGTTTCTTTTTATGGCTGAGTAATATTCCATTGTATATATGTGCCACATCTTCTTTATTCATTCATCTGTTGATGGACACTTAGGTTGCGTCCATGTCCTGGCTATTGTAAATAGTGCCGCAATGAACATTGTGGTATATGTCTCTTTTTGAATTATGGTTTTCTCAGGATATATGCCCAGTAGTGGGATTGCTGGGTCATATGATAGCTTTATTTTTAGTTTTTTAAGGAACCTCCATGCTGTTCTCCATAGTGGCTGTATCAATTTACATTCCCACCAACAGTGCAAGAGGGTTCCCTTTCCTCCACACCCTCTTCAGCATTTATTGTTTGTAGATTTTTTGATGATGGCCATTCTGACCAGTGTGAGGTGATACCTCATTGTAGTTTTGATTTGCACTTCTCTAATGATTAGTGATGTTCAGCATCCTTTCATGTGTTTGTGGGCAATCTGTATGTCTTCTTTGGAGAAATGTCTGTTTAGGTCTTCTGCCCATTTTTGGATTGGGTCATACATTTTACTTTGGAAGGATTAAGTATTAAATTTTTGAAAATAGACATTAAATCACTGGATTTTCATCTAAAGCAATGCCAGTCTTCCCAGTAATTCTCATAAAATTTGCTTTTGTAATATCAAATGGTCTGTGAAATCATTTAGGCCCAAACTTCTTGTTCAATATGGCATCCATGGTGGGAACATTTGGCTTAACACCAATACACACAATGTTTCATTTCTTGACAATATAGGGAAGGTAGTTTCCAGAGTTCTGTTCCTTGTCAGGAAATTCCAAATTGTTCAGTTTTGGTCAAAATCACACAAACCTGTTTACCCATGGAGGCTTTTGGTCTCCCAGAGATGGCCTAATCTAAGACCACAAAACCAGAAGCAGCCAACAGCTATTTTGTGAAAACCTTTCTAACACTCCAACCTCTACTACCTAGTAGCGAAGGAAATTTAACCTATAGGAAAACCCGAATAGCTATGAAATTTTGGTTTAATTAGCTTCATCCAACTAATTACATATTGCTTTAAAAGCTATGTGAAAAACAGAATGAAAAGAATACTCAAGTGAAAGCCATAAGACTGTTGAAGAAAGACCTCTAGGTGGCCCCAGAGCTCTGTTTCTGCTCTGACATCTTTGGGTTCTTATCGAAACAGTCTCCACTAACAACACACTTTGTGATAGTTGCTAACTTTATGACAGTCTGTATTCTCTTACCTCTTTCAATTCCACTTACCTTAATCATAACTTCTTTAAAGTGCTCTGTTTAGAAAACACATTTCTTCAGTTCTTCCCACAGCTCTTGTTTTGCCTTTATTGTCAATGATTTAGCTCAGAAACATGAATCAGTAGAGTCTCATAATATCTTATACTATATATACTGCATAAGGCATCTTTAAAATATTCTAATTTTTTTAAATTGTCATTTGCTTTGAGGAGGACAGTGAAAGCCCTTTAAGTGTGCCTGGAAACCATTTCCTTCCCATGATAAATGGCAGACTCCAAGAATCTGGCTCCTTCTTTTCTGTGGCTGAACCATCACTTAAAGGGCTTTGCTTATGCAATCCAGGCTCTCCATGTCCCAGGCAGGGTTGAACCACAGGGCATGTTTGCCTTCTTGAGATAGCTGGGTCTCCAAGGGTGGACTGAGATGTCAGAAACCACAGTGTGAGAATGGGAGCTGACTTCGGAGTCCAGCTTTAGGGCAGCAGTGGCTTTTCTGAATTGGATAATCAGTGTTCAGCGGTATCTTCAGAGGACGTTCTGCATGGAGGCCAGTGTCAGGAACATCTCTATGCAAAACTCAGTTCACCTCCTCCCCTGAAGCCATTTTTTTTTTCCCTTCTGGGACCAATTCTGCCTGCCATTCTTGTTAATTCTTTCTATGCTAATAAGTGAAACCAGGATATTTACTGATAATATTTTACTGGGTTGGCCAAAAAGTTAGTTCAGGTTTTTCTGTTACATCGCGAATGAACTCTTTGGCCAACCCAAATAATACACCAAAGATGTTTCTATCTAATAAGATATTCTTTACTCTTAGAATACAGCAGTGGTTAAGACCTTGGGATTTAGAGTCAGAGATGTAGGCAGAGGTTTAGCTTTGCCACTTACTAGCTAAGCAGCCATGGGAAAATCAGTTCACGTCTCTGAGCTTGGTTTCCTAAAGAATACAATAAAAACAATACCTCCGAGCCTTGCTGTGAGGATGAAATGAAATGTCAGTGCATATAGTGATTAGCACTGAGAGAGCATGTCATAAGTGGTAGCTCTTACTATTTTTAATATTGTTTATACAGAAGTGAAATTATAATGGCGCCTGGTAGGAAGGGGTTTAAAGCATGGAGTCTGGACTCACATCTTGAGCTTCTTCTATCCAGTTATCATCGTTTATGAATTGTGAGACTTTGGACAAATTGTTTAATCCTTAACCTCCTATGGCTTTGTGTCCTCATCTGCAGAATGGGGATCATAGCTACTTCTTAGGGCCATTGAGGATTAGATAGTTAGTTAGATAGACAGACAGATAGATAGATCAGTCTTCCTTGACTTATGATGGGGTTACATCCCGATAAACCCATTGTAAGTTGAAAACATTGTTAGTCGAAAATACATTGAATACACCTAATCTACCAAACATCATAGCTGAGCCTCGTCTACCCTTAAACATGCTCAGAACACTTACGTTAGCCTACAGTTGGGCAAAATCATCTAACACAAACCCTATTTTATAATGAAGTGTTGAATATCTCATGTAATTTATTGACTATCGTACTGAAGTGAAAAACAATGGATTTATGGGTACAGAATGGCTGTAAGTGTACCCGTTGTTTAATCTTGTGATTGTTTGGCTGACTGGGAGCTGCTGCTGCCAGCATCACAAGAGAGTATTAGACTGCATTAATTGCTAGCCCTGTTTGAAAAGGTCGAAATTCAAAATTCTAAGTACAGTTTCTACTGAACGTGTATTGCTTTTGCACCATTGCAAAGTGAAATTGTAAGTTGTAACATTGTAAGTTGGGATGGAGATATGTACTCACTTAGGAAGGGCCTAGGGTGTAATAAATGCACAATAAACTTTAGCTCCCTTCTAATCACTACTCAGAATGAGCAACACAGACACACACACACACACACACACACACACACACACACACACACACACACAACAGTTTTGGGTTTTTTTTTTGACGAGGAACATGTCATGTTAACTTTTTTTTTTTATACAGCAGGTTCTTATTAGTCATCAATTTTATACACATCAGTGTATACATGTCAATCCCAATCTCCCAATTCATCACACCACCACCCCCACTACCCTGCCACTTTTCCCCCTTGGTGTCCATACGTTTCTTCTCTACATCTGTGTCTCAATTTCTGCCCTGCAAACCGGTTCATCTGTACCATTTTTCTAGGTTCCATATATACACGTTAATATATGATATTTGTTTTTCTCTTTCTGACTTACTTCACTCTGTATGACAGTCTCTAGATCCATCCACGTCTCAACAAATGACCCCATTTCGTTCTTTTTTATAGCTGAGTAATACTCCATTGTATATACATACCACATCTTCTTTATCCGTTCATCTGTCGATGGGCATTTAGGTTGCTTCCATTACCTGGCTATTGTAAATAGTGCTGCAATGAACATTGGGGTGCATGTGTCTTTTTAAATTATGGTTTTCTCTGTGTATATGCCCAGTAGTTGGATTGCTGGGTCCTATGGTAATTCTATTTTTAGTGTTTTAAGGAACCTCCATACTGTTCTCCATAGTGGCTGTATCAATTTACATTCCCACCAACAGTGCAAGAGGGTTCCCTTTTCTCCACACCCTCTCCAGCATTTGTTGTTTGTAGATTTTCTGACGATGCCCATTCTAACTGGTGTGAGGTGATACCTCATTGTAGTTTTGATTTGCATTTCTCTAATAATTAGTGATGTTGAGCATCTTTTCATGTGCTTCTTGGCCATCTGTATGTCTTCTTTGGAGAATTGTCTATTTAGGTCTTCTGCCCATTTTTGGATTGGGTTGTTTGTTTTTTTGTTATTGAGCTGCATGAGCTGCTTGTAAATTTTGGAGATTAATCCTTTGTCAGTTGCTTCATTTGCAACTATTTTCTCCCATTCTGAGGGTTGTCTTTTGGTCTTGTTTATGGTTTCCTTTGCTGTGCAAAAGCTTTTAAGTTTCATTAGGTCCCATTTGTTTATTTTTGTTTTTATTTCCATTACTCTAGGAGGTGGGTCAAAAAGGATCTTGCTGTGATGTATGTCATAGAGTGTTCTGCCTATGTTTTCCTCTAAGAGTTTGATAGTGTCTGGCCTTACATTTAGGTCTTTAATCCATTTTGAGTTTATTTTTGTGTATGGTGTTAGGGAGTGTTCCAATTTCATTCTTTTACCTGTAGCTGTCCAGTTTTCCCAGCACCACTTCTTTTTTTTTTTTTTTAATTCAGACAGAAAGTCACAAAAATTATACTCATCCTCATCAGTTCACTCAGTCCCATGTAATTAAATTTTTTTTTCATCTTGATCTTTTGTTAGCACTTTTATGAGTTCATCAGTTTTTCATTAGCGTTCTGAAAATGCTTATTCATTCAGTTCAGCAGTACAGTCAGTTACCAGAAACCTGTACTTGTCAGAGTCTTTTCCATGAATTTCTTAAAGATGAAACCCTTTTATAGGAACATATTTGCAAAAGCATCAGAGTACACACAGAACTGTCTGTAAATGACAAAAGACTTAAAAGTGACCACAGTTAAAAATTTGATGAAAGTTCATAATAATGCAGTTGACAAGAAAATTAGTTATTTCTGAGATATACATTTTAAGGTAATAACTAGGATTATGACTTATAACATTATACCAGAACATATAAGATTTTTAGAAATTTCATGTAATGTCTGAAACATTTATATTAACATATTTCCATACAAATAACCCAATGAAAGTTTAGTATTAGTTGTTTTGTTTGTTTTTTTATACTGCAGGTTCTTATTAGGCATCAATTTTATACACATCAGTGTATACATGTCAATCCCAATCGCCCAATTCAGCACAACACCATACCCACCCCACTGCAGTTTTCCCCCCTTGGTGCCCATATGTCCGTTCTCTACATCTGTGTCTCAACCTCTGCCCTGCAAACTGGCTCATCTGTACCATTTTTCTAGGTTCCACATACATGCATTAATATACGATATTTGTTTTTCTCTTTCTGACTTACTTCACTCTGTATGACAGTCTCTAGATCCATCCACGTCTCAACAAATGACTCAATTTCGTTCCTTTTTATGGCTGAGTAATATTCCATTGTATATATGTACCACGACTTCTTTATCCATTCGTCTGTCGATGGGCATTTAGGTTGCTTCCATGACCTGGCTATTGTAAATAGTGCTGCAATGAACATTCGGGTGCATGTGTCTTTTTGAATTACAGTTTTCTCTGGGTATATGCCCAGTAGTGGGATTGCTGGGTCATATGGTAATTCTATTTTTAGTTTTTTAAGGAACCTCCATATTGTTCTCCATAGTGGCTGTATCAATTTACATTCCCACCAACAGTGCAAGAGGGTTCCCTTTTCTCCACACCCTCTCCAGCATTTGTTGTTTGTAGATTTTCTGATGATGCCCATTCTAACTGGTGTGAGGTGATACCTCATTGTAGTTTTGATTTGCATTTCTCTAATAATTAGTGATGTTGAGCATCTTTTCATGTGCTTCGTGGCCGTCTGTATGTCTTCTTTGGAGAAATGTCTATTTAGGTCTTCTGCCCATTTTTGGATTGGGGTGTTTGTTTCTTTAATATTGAGCTGAATGAGCTGTTTATATATTTTGGAGATTAATCCTTTGTCCGTTGATTCGTTTGCAAATATTTTCTCCCATTCTGAGGGTTGCCTTTTCGTCTTGTTTATGGTTTCCTTTGCTGTGCAAAAGCTTTGAAGTTTCATTAGGTCCCATTTGTTTATTTTTGTTTTTATTTCCATTACTCTAGGAGGTGGATCAAAAAAGATCTTGCTGTGATTTATGTCAAAGAGTGTTCCTCCTATGTTTTCCTCTAAGAGTTTTATAGTGTCCAGTCTTAGATTTAGGTCTCGAATCCATTTTGAGTTTATTTTTGTGTATGGTGTTAGGGAGTATTCTAATTTCATTCTTTTACATGTAGCTGTCCAGTTTTCCCAGCACCACTTATTGAAGAGACTGTCTTTTCTCCATTGTATATCTTTGCCTTCTTTGTCATAGATTAGTTGACCATAGGTGCATGGGTTTATCTCTGGGCTTTCTATCTTGTTCCATTGATCAATGTTTCTGTTTTTGTGCCAGTACCATATTGTCTTGATTACTGTAGCTTTGTAGTATAGTCTGAAGTCAGGGAGTCTGATTCCTCCAGCTCCGTTTTTTTCCCTCAAGACTGCTTTGGCTATTCGGGGTCTTTTGTGTCTCCATACAAATTTTAAGATGATTTGTTCTAGCTCCGTAAAAAATGCCATTGGTAATTTGATAGGGATTGCATTGAATCTGTAGATTGCTTTGGGTAGTATAGTCATTTTCACAATGTTGATTCTTCCAATCCAAGAACATGGTATATCTCTCCATCTGTTGGTATCATCTTTAATTTCTTTCATCAGTGTCTTATAGTTTTCTGCATACAGGTCTTTTGTCTCCCTAGGTAGGTTTATTCCTAGGTATTTTATTCTTTTTGTTGCAATGGTAAATGGGAGTGTTTCCATAATTTCTCTTTCAGATTTTTCATCATTAGTGTATAGGAATACAAGAGATTTCTGTGCATTAATTTTGTATCCTGCAACTTTACCATATTCATTAATTAGCTCTAGCAGTTTTCTGGTGGCAGTTTTAGGATTCTCTATGTATAATATCATGTCCTCCGCAAACAGTGACAGTTTTACTTCTTCTTTTCCAATTTGTATTCCTTTTATTTCTTTTTCTTCTCTGATTGCCGTGGCTAGGACTTCCAGAACTATGTTGAATAATAGTGGTGAGAGTGGACATCCTCGTCTCGTTCCTGATCTTAGAGGAAATGCTTTCAGTTTTTCACCATTGAGAATGATGTTTGCTGTGGGTTTGTCATATATGGCCTTTATTATGTTGAGGTAGGTTCCCTCTATGCCCACTTTCTGGAGAGTTTTTATCATAAATGGGTGTTGAATTTTGTCAAAAGCTTTTTCTGCATCTATTGAGATGATCATATGGTTTTTATTCTTCAATTTGTTAATATGGTGTATCACATTGATTGATTTGCGTATATTGAAGAATCCTTGCATCCCTGGGATAAATCCCACTTGATCGTGGTGTATGATCCTTTTAATGTGTTGTTGGATTCTGTTTGCCAGTATTTTGTTGAGGATTTTTGCATCTATATTCATCAGTGATATCGGTCTGTAATTTTCTTTCTTTGTAGTGTCTTTGTCCAGTTTTGGTATCAGGGTGATGGTGGCCTCATAGAATGAGTTTGGGAGTGTTCCTTCCTCTGCAATTTTTTGGAAGAGTTTGAGAAGGATGGGTGTTAGCTCTTCTCTAAATGTTTGATAGAATTCACCTGTGAAGCCATCTGGTCCTGGACTTTTGTTTGTTGGAAGATTTTTAATCACAGTTTCAATTTCATTGCTTGTGATTGGTCTGTTCATATTTTCTGTTTCTTCCTGGGTCAGTCTTGGAAGGTTATACCTTTCTAAGAATTTGTCCATTTCTTCCAGGTTGTCCATTTTATTGGCATAAAGTTGCTTGTAGTAGTCTCTTAGGATGCTTTGTATTTCTGCGGTGTCTGTTGTAACTTCTCCTTTTTCATTTCTGATTTTATTGATTTGAGTCCTCTCCCTCTTTTTCTTGATGAGTCTGGCTAATGGCTTATCGATTTTGTTTATCTTCTCAAAGAACCAGCTTTTAGTTTTATTGATCTTTGCTATTGTTTTCTTTGTTGCTATTTCATTTATTTCTGCTCTGATCTTTATGATTTCTTTCCTTCTGCTAACTTTGGGTTTTGTTTGTTCTTCTTTCTCTAGTTTCTTTAGGTGTAAGGTTAGATTGTTTACTTGAGATTTTTCTTGTTTCTTGAGGTAGGCTTGTATAGCTATAAACTTCCCTCTTAGAACTGCTTTTGCTGCATCTCATAGGTTTTGGGTTGTCGTGTTTTCATTGTCATTTGTCTCTAGGTATTTTTTGATTTCTTCTTTGATTTCTTCAGTGATCTCTTGGTTATTTAGTAACATATTGTTTAGTCTCCATGTGTTTGTCTTTTTTACGTTTTTTTCTCTGTAATTCATTTCTAATCTCATAGCATTGTGGTCAGAAAAGATGCTTGATATGATTTCAATTTTCTTAAATTTACTGAGGCTTGATTTGTGACCCAAGATGTGATCTATCCTGGAGAATGTTCCGTGCGCACTTGAGAAGAACGTGTAATCTGCTGTTTTTGGATGGAATGTCCTATAAATATCAATTAAATCTCTCTGGTCTATTGTGTCATTTAAAGCTTCTGTTTCCTTATTTATTTTCATTTTGGATGATCTGTCCATTGGTGTAAGTGAGGTGTTAAAGTTCCCCACTATTATTGTGTTACTGTCAATTTCCTCTTTTATGGCTGTTAGCAGTTGCCTTATGTATTGAGGTGCTCCTATGTTGGGTGCATATATATTTATAATTGTTATATCTTCTTCTTGGATTGATCCCTTGATCATTATGTAGTGTCCTTCTTTGTCTCTTGTAACATTCCTTACTTTAAAGTCTATTTTATCTGATATGAGTATAGCTACTCCAGCTTTCTTTTGATTTCCATTTGCATGGAATATCTTTTTCCATCCCCTCACTTTCAGTCTGTATGTGTCCCTAGGTCTAAAGTGGGTCTCTTGTAGACAGCATATATATGGGTCTTGTTTTTGTATCCATTCAGCAAGCCTGTGTCTTTTGGTTGGAGCATTTAATCCATTCACGTTTAAGGTAATTATCGATATGTATGTTCCTATGACCATTTTCTTAATTGTTATGGGTTTGTTTTTGTAGGTCCTTTTCTTCTCTTGTGTTTCCCACTTAGAGAAGTTCCTTTAGCATTTGTTGTAGAGCTGGTTTGGTGGTGCTGAATTCTCTTAGCTTTTGCTTGTCTGTAAAGCTTTTGATTTCTCCATCAAATCTAAATGAGATCCTTGCGGGGTAGAGTAATCTTGGTTGTAGGTTCTTCCCTTTCATCACTTTAAGTATATCATGCCACTCCCTTCTGGCTTGTAGAGTTTCTGCTGAGAAATCAGCTGTTAACCTTATGGGAGTTCCCTTGTATGTTATTTGTTGTTTTTCCCTTGCTGCTTTCAATAATTTTTCTTTGTCTTTAATTTTTGCCATTTTGATTACTATGTGTCTCGGCGTGTTTCTCCTTGGATTTATCCTGTATGGGACTCTCTGCACTTCCTGGACTTGGGTGGCTATTTCCTTTCCCATGTTAGGGAAGTTTTCGACTATAATCTCTTCAAATATTTTCTGTGGTCCTTTCTCTCTCTCTTCTCCTTCTGGGACCCCTATAATGCGAATGTTGTTGCGTTTAATGTTGTCCCAGAGGTCTCTTAGGCTGTCTTCATTTCTTTTCATTCTTTTTTCTTTAGTCTGTTCCGCAGCAGTGAATTCCACCATTCTGTCTTCCAGGTCACTTATCCGTTCTTCTGCCTCAGTTATTCTGCTATTGATTCCTTCTAGTGTAGTTTTCATTTCAGTTACTGTATTGGTCATCTCTGTTTGTTTGTTCTTTAATTCTTCTAGGTCTTTGTTAATCATTTCTTGCATCTTCTCAATCTTTGCCTCCATTCTTATTCCGAGGTCCTGGATCATCTTCACTATCATTATTCTGAATTCTTTTTCTGGAAGGTTGCCTATCTCCACTTCATTTAGTTGTTTTTCTGGGGTTTTTTCTTGTTCCTTCATCTGATATATAGCCCTCTGCCTTTTCATCTTGTCTATCTTTCTGTAACTGTGGGTTTTGATCCACAGGCTGCAGGATTGTAGTTCTTCTTGCTTCTGCTGTCTGCCCTCTGGTGGTTGAGGCTATCTAAGAGGCTTGATGGGAGGCTCTGGTGGTGGGTAGAGCTGACTGTTGCTGTGGCGGACAGAGCTCTAATCCACTTTAATCCTCTTGACTGTTGATGGGTGGGGCTGGGTTCCCTCCCTGTTAGTTGTTTTGCCTGAGGCAACTCAACACTGGAGCCTACCTGGGCTCTTTGATGGGGTTAATGGCAGACTCTGGGAGGGCTCATGCCAAGGAGCACTTCCCAGAACCTCTGCTGCCAGTGTCCTTGTCCCCACGGTGAAACAGAGCCACCTCCCGCCTCTGCAGGAGACCCCCCAACACCAGCAGGTAGGTCTGGTTCAGTCTCCCCCAGGGTCACTGCTCCTTCCCCTGGGTCCCGATGCGCACACTACTTTGTGTGTGCCCTCCAAGAGTGGGGTCTCTGTTTCCCCCAGTCCTGTTGAAGTCCTGCAATCAATTCCCACTAGGCTTCAAAGTCTGATTCTCTAGGAATTCCTCCTCCCGTTGCCGGACCCCCAGGTTGGGAAGCCTGACGTGGGGCTCAGAAGCTTCACTCCAGTGGGTGGACTTCTGTGGTATAAGTGTTCGCCAGTCTGTGAGTCACCCACCCAGCAGTTATGGGATTTGATTGTACTCTGATTGCGCCCCTCCTACCGTCTCACTGTGGCTTCTCCTCTGTCCTTGGACGTGGGGTATCCTCCTTGGTGAGTTCCGGTGTCTTCCTGTCGATGATTGTCCAGCAGCCAGTTGTGATCAGCACCACTTCTTGAAGAGGCTGTCTTTTCTCCACTGTATATTCTTGCCTCCTTTATGAAAGATAAGGTGACCATATGTGCATGGGTTTATCTCTAGGCTTTCTATCCTGTTCCATTGATCTATATTTCTGTTTTTGTGCCAGTACCATACTGTCTTGATTACTGTAGCTTTGTAGTATAGTCTGAAGTTAGGGAGCCTGAGTCCTCCAGCTCCATTTTTCGTTCTCAAGATTGCTTTGGCTGTTCAGGGTCTTTTGTGTTTCCATACAAATTGTGAAATTTTTTGTTCTAGTTCTGTGAAAAATGCCGGTGGTAGTTTGATAGGGATTGCATTGAATCTGTAGATTGCTTTGGGTAGTAGAGTCATTTTCATAATGTTGATTCTTGCAATCCAAGAACATGGTATATCTCTCCATCTATTTGTATCATCTTTAATTTCTTTCATCAGTGTCTTATAATTTTCTGCATACAGGTCTTTTGTCTCCTTAGGTAGGTTTATTCCTAGGTATTTTATTCTTTTTGTTGCAAAGGTAAATGGGAGTGTTTTCTTAATTTCACTTTCAGATTTTTCATCATTAGTGTATAGGAATGCCAGAGACTTCTGTGCATTAATTGTGTATCCTGCTACTTTACCAAATTCATTGATTAGCTCTAGTAGCATCTTTAGGATTCTCTATGTATAGTATCATGTCATCTGCAAACAGTGACAGCTTTACTTCTTCTTTTACGATTTGGATTCCTTTTATTTCTTTTTCTTCTCTGATTGCTGTGGCTAAAACTTCCAAAACTATGTTGAATAATAGTGGTGAGAGTGGACAACCTTGTCTTGTTCCTGATCTTAGTGGAAATGGTTTCAGTTTTTCACCATTGAGGACGATTTTGGCTGTGGGTTTGTCGTATATGGCCTTTATTATGTTGAGGAAAGTTCCCTCTATGCCTACTTTCTGCAGAGTTTTTATCATAAATGGGTGTTGAATTTTGTCGAAAGCTTTCTCTGCATCTATTGAGATGATCATATGGTTTTTATTCTTCAATTTGTTAATATGGTGTATCACGTTGATTGATTTACGTATATTGAAGAATCCTTGCATTCCTGAAATAAACCCCACTTGATCATGGTGTATGATCCTTTTAATGTGCTGTTGGATTCTGTGTGCTAGTATTTTGTTGAGGATTTTTGCATCTATGTTCATCAGTGATATTGGCCTGTAGTTTTCTTTCTTTGTGACATCTTTGTCTGGTTTTGGTATCAGGGTGATGGTGGCCTCGTAGAATGAGTTTGGGAGTGTTCCTCCCTCTGCTGTGTTTTGGAAGTCTCCTTCCGCAGTGACTCTGGGTTCAGCCATGTGACTTACCCTAACTGTTGAAATGATACTGGGCATGACACGAGCAGAAACTTGAAATACACTTGTTGCTCTTGAACGCCGCTATTGTATGAAGCAGCCTAGGGTAGCCCGCTGGAGAAGAGAAACACATTGCTTCTGTAGCCCTGGCCAAGAGGTAGATACATGAATGAGGTCACCTTAGATCAGCTAGTCACCAGTCATCCTTCGAGCTGGTCACAGACAGCTGTGCAAGCCCAGCACAAATCAGCCGTGTCAGCTCAGATCTGAGGAACTTGGCAGCCAACCCATAGAATCATGAGATAAGTTGCAGATTAAAGTCTCTAAGTTTTAGGGTGGTTTGTTATGTCGCAAAGGCTAACTGATACAGTAAGCACTCAATAAGAGTTGGCTATCCTTTGCTAGTAAGTCTCATTGATCAATCACCAACAATGGAATGATTATCTAAATAATCATGACAATGATTAGCTTAGACCAGAGGCCCTCCTCCTTGCCTATGTCTCATTAATTGGATGTGAAGTGTTAGCAAGTGGCAGAGGTGATTCTGGTATGCAACCAAGGTTGGGAGTCATCATTTGATTTGGAGTAATCACTGAGAAGGAATGGATATTGGGGTGTCAGTCATCAAAATCATTACACGCATGATCACACAGCTGGTCAGTAGCAGTGCAGTGATATTGTCTGGTTCTCCTGAGTCCCTGCCTGCTGTTTTTTCTATCATTGCATGCTGTGGAAGACGGTGATACCCTCAGGCATTCACAGTAAGTTAGTTATTGGGCATATTGTCCAACAGCAGAGGGAAACTTGTTCACACTGTTTTTCTTTGAGCTGCACGTATTCTGAGGCAAAACAGAAAACTTCACGTACCATTACTGAGACCTTTTTTCTTTTTTTCCTGCATGCCCAGCAGCTGGTGAGTGTTCAGCATCAGATATGAGAAGTTAAGCTGAATATACTGGAGGAAAACCTTCTAGAGAAAGCAAGCTCAGCTTTAAAAAAATGCTAAGTTTGCCGACTCAAGAGCCCAGGACAGCTTTATTAAATTGAACAGAGAAAAACCAATTAAACACTTTAAACTGCTATTCTGGGGCTCACCAAAACAACACAAATCAAAAGAGGAAATATTCAGTTATTACTAGCAGCTGGATTTTTGTGAAAGTTTTTTTAGTTAAGCCAAGTTCCCCCTCTTGCTGCTGCATCCAAGAGGGCTAAGTGATTTTTCAGTCTCCAGAAAGTACTTCACTGTGGATTTGCCCACAGGGATAGTCAAAGATATCCTAATGGCCTAATGCATAGCTCTGAGCATCCCACTTCTCTTTTCAATAACTTTTAGGGGCTCCCCATGGCTTGTCAGTATCATTGACCTGGAAGACAAAGCTTTTTGCAATATGACTCCCTGCGCCGCGATACCTTTCTAGCTTTCTCTATTACTCTACATACTTGTAGCTGGAATTTTTGACATATTATGAGGCTTACATCCCCTAATCAATCCTGTCCTCTGCTGCCTCGTTGTCTGTGCCTATGCCCCACTGCATTCCCACCTCTTCCGTATATCCTTATTGACTAAATAACACATTTTTCAAGACCAACCTCAAATGCTAACTTCATGAAGCCTTCCTTATCTTTTGTTGAAACTCACCAGCCATGGACCACGTAGAATACTTAACTTGCTGTAGCTCAGAAGAACACATATCAGAGGAACCATGAGGAATCGGGCTTTGCTGGGTGATTCTAAGGAGGGTTCAAAGAGGCAGGGGCCATTTCTGGACTGGATGCTGTCAGAAAGTGGGAATACTTGGTGACTTGGTATCTTGATAACTTTTATCTAAGAGGCAGGAAAATTAAAGCAATTCTAGAGTCGTTGGTGAAGAAGCACATATTAGACAGAAGAGGGGGTCATGTAGTGACTTGACTGTTGCAGAGTGTCCTTGCTTCTGTGGCTCGGTCTGATCGTTGTTTATGTACACGGTGTGTATATATTCTCTTTATAAACCATCCTGTGTGTTATGTTCAGTGGGGACATCTCAACTCTCAGGACAGTTTTTCACTGTCTTACTGTGCAACTGGTTGGATCCATCTTCTCAGGATCTCCATAGTACAGAGATGAGGGAAGTGTCCCACAGATACATCAACATGAGCCCTCATAGATTGTTCTTCTTTTGTTTCTAGTCGACACTTAAATCTGTTATATTTCACATTGAAAACACAACTTGTTTTTAAAATGTAGCGTGTGTTGTGAAGGAGGAAAATTTGGCAAGACTCAGATTGTACGTAGATCTGCATGGAAGAAGCTGAATAGCAACTATCTTATTTATTTATTTATTTAATTTTTTTTGGCCATGCCACACAGCTTGTGGGATCTTAGTTCCCCGACCAGGGATTGAACCCAGGCCCTCAGCAGTGAAAGTGTGGAGTCCTAACCACTGGACTGCCAGGGAATTCCCACAACTATCCCTTTTAGACAGACGTGTTCTCTCCAATCGACCACAGTCCCAGCCATTACACTAGACTCATATTCCTTACTGGCTGGTCCCTAGGGATGTCTGAGACTACAGTCTCATCTTATTCATGTTTCAGAGTTAAATAAGGGACTGTATAGAACAGTAGGAAGGATGGAACAGTGCCCTGTAAAGGACCAGATACTAAACATTTTAAGCTTTGTGGCTCAGGCAGTCTCTGTCACAGCTACTCAACGCTGGCATTGTAGCAAGAAGGCAGCCGGAGACAAAACATAAACAAATGACATGGACCCAAAGAAACTATTTCCGAAAACAAGTGGTAGACAGGATTTAGCCCACAGGACTAGTGCTAACTTTGAGGCCCATTTCTGCCATTTGATCACAAGCCAATGACCATGTCTGGGTTTTGCATTCTCATCTGTAAAATGGCGATAATACTGCTTGCCTTACATATGAGGATCCAAATGGGATATTGTTACGTGAAAAATCTTTTAAAAATATGAAGCATGGTATACTTAAAAGATATTAGCTTGTTGTATATTTCGGGAACAGAACCGTTCATCTTTCTGCAGCAAGGTTGTGATAGGCATGGAAGTTGTGCCTTCAAGGAGATGCTGTGAGGAGTGTGCACAGCAGGGGCAGCCGAGAGCTGCCTCACCCAAGGCAGACATCACTGTGACTCAGCAGGATGGGAGTATAAAGTCTCAGCCGTTTTGGCCTCAGCTCTGACAGGCAATGCTCATTGCACAGCTCCTCGCCAGATCGGCCAAGGCTTTGTGGGATCTGCATGTCAGTCTAACTTTTCCCTCTGCCCAATCATGCTTTCTCCCCCTTTCCTTCATGAGTTGAGCCTTAGTAAATATCTTGTACCCTGACCTCCATCTCGGAGTATGCTTCTGGAAAGCACAACCTGTGACAAGTATAATTTACTGAGATACTACTCTGTGTGTTGTTCTTTTTGGATGTTTCCTTTCTTCATTCCAAGAACATGCCCAGACCTTGCCTTGGGACCCTTTGCGTTCTTTGAAGATAATCCCCCTTTTTGGCCAAAATCTCTGATGGAAATATGCTTGAGCTTTAAGGGTCTAGATGGAGAGATGAGCTGAGAGGGAAGTAGCCAACCCTGGGTGAATGGGATAACTCTCGATTAGGAAGGGATCCATGGTTTGGTGCCTGTGTTCTATGAGCATCAAGACCTGCCCACCATGTATTTAAAACACCTCAGCAAGACCTTGGAGGAGACCAGCAGAATTATGTAACTCAGAGCCTGGAACTGAGAAATTGGGGTACTGATGCCAGCAAAATTCCTGGGTCCAGAGGGCCCTTCAAGGAAACATGAAGGCTTGGACCATAGATCAGTAGCAAGATGGGAGCTGACAATCAAATTGACTTTATTTATTTATTATTTATTTATTTATTTTTAACATCTTTATTGGAGGATAATTGCTTTACAATGGCGTGTTAGTTTCTGCTTTATAACAAAGTGAATCAGTTATACATATACATACGTTCCCATATCTCTTCCCTCTTGCATCTCCCTCCCTCCCACCCTCCCTATCCCACCCCTCTAGGTGGTCACAAAGCACCAAGCGGATCTCCCTGTGCTATGTGGCTGCTTCCCACTAGCTACCTATTTTACATTTGGTAGTGTATATATGTCCATGCTACTCTCTCACTTTGTCCCAGCTTACCCTTCCCCCTCCCCGTATCCTGAAGCACATTCTCTAGTAGGTCTGCGTCTTTATTCCTCCCGTCTTGCCTCTAGGTTATTCATGACCTTTTTATTTTTTTTATTTTTTAGATTCCATATAAATGTGTTAGCATATGGTATTTCTTTTTCTCTTTCTGACTTACTTCACTCTGTATGACAGACGCTAGGTCTATCCACCTCACTACAAATAACTCAATTTTGTTTCTTTTTATGGCTGAGCAATATTCCATTGTATATATGTGCCACATCTTCTTTATCCATTCATCTGCCGATGGACACTTAGGTTGCTTCCATGTCCTGGCTATTGTAAATAGAGCTGCAATGAACATTGTGGTACATGACTCTTTTTGAATTATGGTTTTCTCTGGGTATATGCCCAGTAGTGGGATTGCTGGGTCGTATCGTAGTTCTATTTTTAGTTTTTTAAGGAACCTCCATACTGTTCTCCATAGTGGCTGTATCAGTTCACATTCCCACCAACAGTGCAAGAGGGTTCCGTTTTCTCCACATCCTCTCCAGCAACTGTTGTTTGTAGATTTTCTGATGATGCCCATTCTAACTGGTGTGAGGTGATACCTCATTGTAGTTTTGATTTGCATTTCTCTAATAATTAGTGATGTTGAGCAGATTTTCATGTGCTTCTTGGCCATCTGTATGTCTTCTTTGGAGAAATGTCTTTTTAGGTCTTCTGCCCATTTTTGGATTGGGTTGTCTGCTTTTTTTAACATTGAGCTGCATGAGCTGTTTATATATTTTGGAAATTAATCCTTTGTCCATTGATTCATTTGCAAATATTTTCTCCCATTCTGAGGGTTGTCTTTTCATCTTGTTTGTAGTTTCCTTTGCTTTGCAAAAGCTTTTAAGTTTCATTAGGTCCCATTTGTTTGTTTTTATTTCCATTACTCTAGGAGGTGGGTCAAAAAAGATCTTGCTGTGATTTATGTCAAAGAGTGTTCTTCCTATGTTTTCCTCTAAGAGTTTTATAGTGTCCGGTCTTACATTTAGGTCTCGAATCCATTTTGAGTTTATTTTTGTGTATGGTGTTAGGGAGTGTTCTAATTTCATTCTTTTACATGTAGCTGTCCAGTTTTCCCAGCACCACTTATTGAAGAGACTGTCTTTTCTCCATTGTATATCCTTGCCTCCTTAGTCATAGATTAGTTGACCATAGGTGTGTGGGTTTACCTCTGGGCTTTCCTTCCTGTTCCATTGATCTATATTTCTGTTTTTGTGCCAGTACCATATTGTCTTGATTACTGTAGCTTTGTAGTATAGTCTGAAGTCTGGGAGCCTGATTACTCAGCTCCGTTTTTCTTTCTCAAGATTGCTTTGGCTCTTCGGGGTCTTTTGTGTTTCCATACAAATTGTGAAATTTTTTGTTCTACTTCTGTGAAAAATGCCATTGGTAGTTTGATAGGGATTGCATTGAATCTGTCAATTGCTTTGGGTAGTAGAGTCATTTTCACAATGTTGATTCTTCCAATCCAAGAACATGGTATACCTCTCCATCTATTTGTATCATCTTTAATTTCTTTCATCAGTGTCTTATAATTTTCTGCATACAG
The DNA here is from genome assembly GCF_028021215.1 of Eschrichtius robustus. NCBI lineage: Eukaryota > Metazoa > Chordata > Mammalia > Artiodactyla > Eschrichtiidae > Eschrichtius > Eschrichtius robustus. The sequence continues at coordinate 28,196,366 of NC_090845.1, forward strand.
GTCTTTTGTCTCCTTAGGTAGGTTTATTCCTAGGTGTTTTATTCTTTTTGTTGCAATGGTAAATGGGAGTGTTTTCTTAATTTCACTTTCAGTTTTTTCATCATTAGTGTATAGGAATACAAGAGATTTCTGTGCATTAACTTTGTATCCTGCTGCTTTACCAAATTCATTGATTAGCTCCAGTAGTTTTCTGGTGGCATCTTTAGGATTCTCTATGTATAGTATCATGTCATCTGCAAACAGTGACAGCTTTACTTCTTCTTTTACGATTTGGATTCCTTTTATTTCTTTTTCTTCTCTGATTGCTGTGGCTAAAACTTCCAAAACTGTGTTGAATAATAGTGGTGAGTGTGGGCAACCTTGTCTTGTTCCTGATCTTAGTGGAAATGGTTTCAGTTTTTCACCATTGAGGACAATGTTGGCTGTGGGTTTGTCATATATGGCCTTTATTATGTTGAGGAAAGTTCCCTCTGTGCCTACTTTTTGGAGGGTTTTTATCATAAATATGTGTTGAATTTTGTCGAAAGCTTTCTCTGCATCTCTTGAGATGATCATATGGTTTTTCTTCTTCAATTTGTTAATATGGTGTATCACATTGATTGATTTGCGTATATTGAAGAATCCTTGCATTCCTGGGATAAACCCCACTTGATCATGGTGTATGATCCTTTTAATGTGCTGTTGGATTCTGTTTGCTAGTACTTTGTTGAGAATTTTTGCATCTATGTTCATCAGTGATATTGGCCTGTAATTTTCTTTCTTTGTGACATCTTTGTCTGGTTTTGGTACCAGGGTGATGGTGGCCTCGTAGATTGAGTTTGGTAGTGTTCCTCGCTCTGCTATATTTTGCAAGAGTTTGAGAAGGATAGGTGTTAGCTCTTCTCTAAATGTTAGATAGAATTCGCCTGTGAAGCCATCTGGTCCTGGGCTTTTGTTTGTTGGAAGATTTTTAATCACAGTTTCAATTTCAGTGCTTGTGATTGGTCTGTTCATTATTTCTTCCTGGTTCAGTCTCGGAAGGTTCTGCATTTCTAAGAATTTGTCCATTTCTTCCAGGTTGTCCATTTTATTGGCATATTGTTGCTTGTAGTAATCTCTCATGATCCTTTGTATTTCTGCAGTGTCAGTTGTTACTTCTCCTTTTTCATTTCTAATTCTGTTGATTTGAGTCTTCTCCCTTTTTTCCTTGATGAGTCTGGCTAATGGTTTATCAATTTTGTTTATCTTCTCAAAGAACCAGCTTTTAGTTTTATTGATCTTTGCTATCGTTTCCTTTATTTGTTTTTCATTTATTTCTGATCTGATCTTTATGATTTCTTTCCTTCTGCTAACTTTCTGGTTTTTTTGTTCTTCTTTCTCTAATTGCTTTAGGTATAAGGTTAGGTTCTTTATTTGAGATGTTTCTTTTTTCTTAAGGTAGGATTGTATTGCTATAAACTTCCCTCTTAGAACTGCTTTCGCTGCATCCCATACTTTTTGGATCGTCGTGTTTTCATTGTCATTTGTTTCTAGGTGTTTTTTGATTTCCTCTTTGATTTCTTCAGTGATCTCTTGGTTATTAAGTACTGTATTGTTTAGCCTCCATGTGTTTGTATTTTTTACAGATTTTTTTCCTGTAATTGATATCTAGTCTCACAGCGTTGTGGTCAGAAAAGATACTTGATACGATTTCAATTTTCTTAAATTTACCAGGGCTTGATTTGTGACCCAAGAAATGATCTATCCTGGAGAATGTTCCATGAGCACTTGAGAAGAATGTGTATTCTGTTGTTTTTGGATGGAATGTCCTGTATATATCAATTAAGTCCATCTTGTTTAATGTATCATTTAAAGCTTGTGTTTCCTTATTTATTTTCATTTTGGATGATCTGTCCATTGGGGAAAGCGGGGTGTTAAAGTCCCCTACTATGATTGTGTTACTGTCGATTTCCCATTTTATGGCTGTTAGTATTTGCCTTATGTACTTAGTCCTCCTATGTTGGGTGCATAAATATTTACAGTTGTTATATCTTCTTCTTGGATTGATCCCTTGATCATTATGTAGTGTCCTTCTTTGTGTCTTGTAATAGTGTTTGTTTTAAAGTCTATTTTGTCTAATATGAGAATTGCTACTCCAGCTTTCTTTTGATTTCCATTTGCATAGAATATCTTTTTCCATCCCCTCACTTTCAGTCTGTATGTGTCCCTAGGTCTGAAGTGGGTCTCTTGTAGACAGCACATATACAGGTCTCGTTTTTGTATCCATTCAGCCAGTCTGTGTCTTTTGGTGGGAGCATTTAATCCATTTACATTTAAGGTAATTATCGACATGTATGTTCCTATTCCCATTTTCTTAATTGTTTTGGGTTTGTTATTGTGGGTCTTTTCCTTCTCTTGTGTTTCTTGCCTAGAGAAGTTCCTTTAGCATTTGTTGTAAAGCTGGTTTGGTGGTGCTGAACTCTCTCAGCTTTTGCTTGTCTGTAAAGGTTTTAATTTCTCCATCAAATCTGAATGAGATCCTTGCTGGGTAATCTTGGTTGTAGGTTTTTCTCCTTCATCACTTTAAATATGTCCTGCCACTCCCTTCTGGCTTGGAGAGTTTCTGCTGAAAGATCAGCTGTTAACGTTATGAGGATTCCCTTGTGTGTTATTTGTTGTTTTTCCCTTGCTGCTTTTAATATTTGTTCTTTGTATTTAATTTTTGATAGTTTGATTAATGTGTGTCTTGGCGTGTTTCTCCTTGGATTTATCCTGTATGGGACTCTCTGTGCTTCCTGGACTTGATTAACTGTTTCCTTTCCCATATTAGGGAAGTTTTCAACTATAATCTCTTCAAGTATTTTCTCAGTCCCTTTCTTTTTCTCTTCTTCTTCTGGGACCCCTATAATTCGAATGTTGGTGCATTTAATGTTGTCCCAGAGGTCTCTGAGACTGTCCTCAATTCTTTTCATTCTTTTTTCTTTATTCTGCTCTGCAGTAGTTATTTCCACTATTTTACCTTCCAGGTCACTTATCCGTTCTTCTGCCTCGGTTATTGTGCTATTGATCCCTTCTAGAGGATTTTAAATTTCATTTATTGTGTTGTTCATCATTGTTTCTTTGCTCTTTAGTTCTTCTGTGTCCTTGTTAAACATTTCTTGTATTTACTCCATTCTATTTCCAAGATTTTGGACCATGTTTACTATCATTATTCTGAGTTCTTTTTCAGGTAGACTGCCTATTTCCTCTTCATTTGTTAGGTCTGGTGGGTTTTTGCCTTGCTCCTTCATCTGCTGTGTGTTTCTCTGTCTTCTCATTTTGCTTAACTTACTGTGTTTGGGGTCTCCTTTTCGTAGACTGCAGGTTCGTAGTTCTCGTTGTTTTTGGTGTCTGTCCCCAGTGGCTAAGGTTGGTTCAGTGGGTTGTGTCGGCTTCCTGGTGGAGGGGAGTAGTGCCTGTGTTCTGGTGGATGAGGCTGGATCTTGTCTTTCTGGTGGGCAGGTCCACGTCTGGTGGTGTGTTTTGGGGTGTCTGTGGCCTCTTTATGATTTTAGGCAGCCTCTGTGCTAATTGATGGGGTTGTGTTCCTGTCTTGCTAGTTGTTTGGCATAGGTTGTCCAGCACTGTAGCTTGGTGGTCGTTGAGTGGAGCTGGGTCTTGGCGTTGAGATGGAGATCTCTGGGAGATTTTCGCCATTTGATATTACGTGGAGCTGGGAGGTCTCTTGTGGACCAGTGTCCTGAACTTGGCTCCCCCACCTCAGAGGCACAGCCCTGACACCTGGCTGGAGCACCAAGAGCCTGTTATCCACACGGTCATGTGGCTGTAGGTAGGAGGCCTCAGTTCCTTGCCACATGGATCTCTCCTTAGGGCTGCTTGAGTGTCCTCATGACATGGCAGATGGCTTACCCCAGGATGTGTGATCCAGGCCCCGGTCCCCAGGACTGTCACGGCTTCGGCTGCTGGGGCCCCTCCAGAGCCGGCAGCCTCAGTGAGGCTGCCCTCCCTTCAGGCTCCTGGGCAGTTCAGTGATGGTGGAGGGAAGAGACCCCGAGCCAGGAGTTCCAGCTCTGCGGAAACCAATCAAATTGATTTTAAACTTTGCAAAGAAAAGTAATGTGATACATCTTGCATTGCCTAGTTATTGAATAAAATCCAGTCTGCTGCAGTTATATCCCTTTAAAAAACCTTTTCTAAACAAGTAAGTTCAATTATTTTTGAGAAAATCTACAACAAATGTTCAGTTACTAATTGACTTCATAAATCTATATTAAGCACCTACTATATCCCTGGCATTCTGCTGGGTGCACAGTGATGAACAAGGTAGATGGTCAGTGTATCAGGGCCAGGCAGCTGGAATCACAGGAAGCTGGCAGGGCCTTCAAATCCTGAAGGGGTCAGTGCAGCCTCCTGCTGCTTCCTGGGAGATTCTGATTCACTTCAGTGCAGATAGGGCACCTCAGAGGCTTGCTTCTCTTGCTTCCAGCACCTGTGACTCTCGAATGCTTTCTCTAACTGCATGAACATACTCAGCTCATGTGCAGGACAGGCCTGAGGTATGTGGGCAGGGGGAGAGGAGGGTGTGGAATTGATGTCTTTGGGAGCAGCCCTCAACCATTGCCGATGGGATTTGGTGGATAAACACTCCTGCTTGCCTGCCCCTTGCGGGGGAGAACCCTGAGTTGTGCTCTATACCATCTCCCAGAGATCCCCAGTGGGATTCAGCCACAGTTGCCCACAGCAGTAATATGCTCATTAACACAATCTGTCTTGGCTTCCTTCCCTTCCTGTCTCATTTTCCCACTCCTGTTCCAGAATCACCTAGCAAATAAACTACTAGCACTTAAATCCTCATCTTGGCATCTCTTTCCTGGGGAACCTAAAGTAAGATTCCACCACCTTCAGGCATGCATCAATCTAAGGGCAAGGGACACTTGGCCACTACCATCTCTACCCTAGCACCATGTATGCATGAAAGCTACATCTCTGGGTCCTTGTTGGTAATGTGTGCTTATAGAGTAGCAGATCTCTAAGCACTCTGATTGACATAGGTTGAAAACAGTAGGCAAATAATTTTCTGTCTTCCTAATTAACAGAAAGTGCACTGGGGGCAGGTTTGTGTTACTCCTGCTTCCCTCCGCACTAAGCATGATGTTAGGCACCAAGTAGGTGCTCATGGTGGAACTGACTTTCTTCCCCAGTGAATTGGTCCCTACTTGTAACTAAAGAGACGTTTTAGGAGTCAAGTAGGTCCCTTAATTCACATTTCTACTTAGTATTTGAAGTCTGAAGGAAGGGCCTTGTGGTCTCTTGAGTGAAAGAATTGAATGCCTCTGGTATTTCCGTGAAGTCTTTGAGCATTTCTATGCAAGTGTCTAAACAGACATGATTAAGAACAGTCTAAAGCAGTGGTCAACAAACATTTTCTGAAAGGGACCATATACTAAACATTTTAGGTTTTGTGGCTGGTCTCCATCACAACTACCCAATTCTGCCATTCTAGCTCAAAAGCAGCCAGCGATAATGCATAAATGAATGTTTCAAGAAAGCTATTTACAAACACAGGTGGCAGCCTGGATGTAGCCCATGGGACTTAGTTTGCTGATCTTTGGTCTGAGGCAGTGTTGTCAAACAGAACTTCCTGCAGGATGAAAATATTCTATAATCTGAGATACCCAGTATGGTAACTAATATGTGGCTAGTGCTACTGAGAATATGAATTTTATTTTATTTACATTTTAAATAGGCACATGTGGCTAGTGACTACCATAGTGGACACTGCATGGTGTTGTTTGGCCAATCTTGGCAAACCCCTGACCACTTAATCATGTTTCTGTCAAACTTTCTGCCCCAACTGCTTATTCATTGGGAAACACAATGTTGGAAACAATGAATGTGAGAACAACATATGCTCTGTCTTTCCAGTGAACCTGACAGCCTCCCTTTTGCTTTCAGTGTGGTTGGCTGAGCATCATACATATGGAGGAGGCAAGCCATTATTTCTCCCTGAGCAAGCTAAGGCATGGGGAAAGCTCTTAGGCATGTAGTTCATGAGCTGCAGTGTCTCTGCCAATAATTCAGACATCTTCAGGTGGTCTTAGGTACTAGTATAGGTCTCATCAAGGTTGGGGCTTAAGTTTTCCTTCTCAGTAGGCTTTTTCACTTTATTAGCACGGTCAGCTCCAAAATTCTGACCTTTTAGCCATTGATGACTCAATTTTGGCAAGCTCAGTTTCCATGCCACCCTCCTTTCCTTTTTAAAGTTTGCTTTTCAAAACCAGCCTAACAGGGATCATTTCAGTGCATGATGAAGTGGGCACTTACTGAACAATAAACCTGTGGATTTATGCTTATGGGTTTCCACAAGCAACTTTGCCACAATCCTGTGAAATCTTGCTCACAGTTCATTGACCTCTGACTGGATCTTGAATTATACTTGATGCTCCAAACAGAAAGTAATATTTGTCACATTCTATAACTGTATGTTCTACGGCTTTGGAAAACTGAGGATTGCTTTGACAAATTCACTCTGCTTGAGCAGAAGTAACTCTTTATATCCTGGACCACACAGTTCTAAGGTGCCACTGTGTTTTATGAATAATTTGTATGTAGGAAAGTACACATACCAAAACTTGATGCATTTTCACAAGCTCAGCACAACCATGGAACCAGCATATGGGTCATTCCCACCAAGGTAGGTAGGAAGCACCATCCTTACTTTTAACTGTAAGGATCAGGTGGGGTGTTTTTTTCTGTTTTTTATTTATTTATTTTTTGTTTTTGTTTTTTACTTCATATAAACTGAATCAATCATGTATACACTGTATCTGGATTCTTTTTTTTTTTAACATCTTTATTGGAGTATAATTGCTTTACAATGGTGTGTTAGTTTCTGCTTTATAACAAAGTGAATCAGTTATACATATACATATGTTCCCATATCTCCTCCCTCTTGCGTCTCCCTCCCACCCTCCCTATCCCACCCCTCTAGGTGGTCACAAAGCACCGAGCTGATCTCCCTGTGCTATGCGGCTGCTTCCCACTAGCTATCTTCTTTACGTTTGGTAGTGTATATATGTCCATGCCACTCTCTCACTTTGTCCCAGCTTACCCTTCCCAGCTTACCCTTCCCCCTCCCCGTGTCCTCAAGTCCATTCTCTACGTCTGCGTCTTTACTCCTGTCCTGCCCCTAGGTTCTTCAGAACCATTTTTTTGTTTTAGATTCCATATGTATGTGTTAGCATATGGTATTTGTTTTTCTCTTTCTGACTTACTTCACTCTGTATGACAGACTCTAGGTCCATCCACCTCACTACAAATAACTCAATTTCTTTCCTTTTTATGGCTGAGTAATATTCCATTGTATATATGTGCCACATCTTCTTTATCCATTCATCTGCCGATGGACACTTAGGTTGCTTCCATGTCCTGGCTATTGTAAATAGAGCTGCAATGAACATTGTGGTACATGACTCTTTTTGAATTATGGTTTTGTGAGATTCATCTAATCCATTTTGCTACATATAGTTATGGATTTTTCATTTTCATGTATTATGATATTCCACTTTATGGATGTTCCACAATTTATCCATTCAACTCTAGATAAACATTTATATGGTTTCTAAACTTTGGAACAGTTATAAACAGTGCTTCTATGAACATACTGGTACGTCTTTGGTGCATGTATGCAGAATTTCTGGATCATTGGATATGCATATACTCACTTTAGGAGATCCTGCCAAACAGTTTTGTAAAATGGTTGAACCATTTCACACTCCCATCTAGAATGTACAGGAATTCTACTTACTGTAAATGCTCACCAACACGTTATTTTTCTTATTTTTTTAAAATTTATTTTACTGATATATAGTTGATTTACAATGTTATGTTAGTTTCTGCCGTACAGCAAAGTGATTCAGTTATACATTTACATACACATATATATATATATATATATACACACTTTTTCATATTCTTTTCCATTATGGTTTATTATATAGTATTTTGAATACAGTTCCATGTGCTATGCAGTAGGACCTTGTTGTTTATCCATCCTATATATAATAGTTTGCATCTCCTAATCCCAAACTCCCAATCCATCCCTCTCCCATTCCCCCTACCCCCTAGCAACCACAAGTTTGTTCTCTATGTCTGTGAGTCTGTTTCTGTTTCATGGAAGTTCATTTGTGTCATATTTTAAGCTCCACATATAAGTGATATCATAAGGCATTTGTCTTTCTCTTTGTTACTTCACTTAGTGTGATAATCTCTAGGTCCATCCATGTTGCTGCAAATGGCATCATTCATTTTTTTATGGCTGAGTAGTATTCCATTGTATATATGTACCAGATCTTCTTTATCCATTCATCTGTCAATGGACAGATGTGGTTTGATGATTTTCTTTTGTATTATGCTTGTGTTCTCTTCTTTTTGGTTTTTGTGCATCTCTTGATGTTTTTGTTTTGTGGTTACCTGTTTATTTTCATTTTTACTATTCTATTTGACGTGACACCTCATTGTGGTTTTATTTGGCATTTCCTTAATGATGAAGTTGAACACCTTTTTATATATGGATATCTTGTGGATATCTTTTTTTATATATGGATATCATGTGGATATCTTTTTTTGTGACATGTCCATTCAAGACTTTTCCCCAGTTTTTTTACTGGATCAACTGCTTTTTCTTATTTAATTTTTGAATTTAGTTTTTGAATACATAAAATAGTTGCAAGTTCAAAAACAAAAAACATTTAAAAAAATATAGCAAAATATATCCCTCCCACCATTGTTTTGGGTTCAACTGGTTCCCACTCTTACCTTCCTCATAAGGAACCTTTTTATTACTTTTTATTATTTTTGTATTTTATTATTTTCCTATGCTTTCAGGGCTTCTTTATGGGTGTGCTCCTATTAAATATGAAACAAGTTTTCCATGGAAATTAGCAGAAAATCAGGACAGTGGCCCTTGCTTTGAACAATGCAGGAAGTGGGGTTTTTAATTAATTAATTAATTTTTATTTATGATAGATTATTTTGCATTGTCAATGCTATATTAACAGCAGTTGAGATGATAGCCATTATGTGCAGTCACAGGGCAAGAAGCAGAAGCATAATTTGCAAATCATTCCACATCTGAAAGGTGAGGTTTGTGCATGTTATCTAATGCAGCTATTTTGTCAGGACTAAACAACTGGGTATTTTAAATATAAAGCTTGAAAACCAAATATCTGAGTTGTAAGTACTCCCTTTTTTTTTTAAATTTATTTATTTATTTACTTTTGGGTGTGTTGGGTCTTCGTTTCTGTGCGAGGGCTTTCTCCAGTTCCAGCGAGCGGGGTCCACTCTTCATTGCGGTGCGCGGGCCTCTCACTATCGCGGCCTCTCTTGTTGCGGAGCACAGGCTCCAGACGCGCAGGCTCAGTAGTCGTGGCTCACGGGCCTAGCCGCTCTGCGGCATGTGGGATCTTCCCAGACCAGGGCTCGAACCCGTGTCCCCTGCATTGGCAGGCAGACTCTCAACCACTGCGCCACCAGGGAAGCCCGTAAGTAACTCTCTTCATCCTCTAAGCTGTAAATTCTCTGAACAGAAAGATTCATAGGCATTGCAGGACTTACATAAGCAAGGGTGTATGATTTGCTGCAGATATGCTGACTTAACTGGGCTGGCTGATACTGGGCTCTTTACATCCCAGTTCCTCAGTGCCTCACTAGTAGTAAGTTGGACACTTAGGAAGGTGCATTAACTCTTTGGAGCCACCTGGGTAACATTACCACAAAGAAAATTAGCATAAAGAAGATTATTGCTTTCTCTATAAATGTTCCTTTTTGCAAGCTTGCTGTAGTGCTAAAGTTGCAATGTGAAGGAGAATCAACCTATTCATGAAACTTTGGATTTCTGTGTGGACCCAGTGCCACAGTGGTCATACGTCAAACTTTAGGAGAAAAGCCGCATGTACTCTACAAGTGATTTACCGAAGGTGAAATGTTGTCAAAAGTAACATATAGGTAAAGCACTTAATGATCACAAGTGGTCACATGTGTATGTTTTAGAGAAGTAAAAAAAGCCTTATAGCACAAAATGATCTTGATTGTCCCTCAGCCATAGTAGACATGTGGGAAAGCCCTCGGATTTTCCTTAGACTTATATCTGGGAGAACTCCAGGTATAGATGTGCATGTGCGCGGGGAATATTGGTTGGCCTTTGGGAATTGAGCTTGTACCTTGGAGTATGTTAGGGTCGTATTTTCCCAGGAAGGGCCTCCTGACACCTTTTATCTCTCCCCCCAAGAGAAAAACAATCCAACCACAGCAACTGCTGAGTCAGAGAAGCAACTGAATATAGGTGTAATCACGTGGTTCCAATGCCAACAAACATAATGCATAAACAGGAGAATAGTTCAGCTAATGCCACGTGCCATACAACAGAAGAAAAATCTCTTGGTAGTTATTCGGGCAACTGAGCTAGGTGCCAAGACTCTTGAAGTATTTCTGATGGCATCTTAAATAAACACTCATTAATTTAAATGAAAACTAAAGTCTGATAATCATCACATTCAGTTATTTAGATTTATAATATATTATGTATTTTATATTGACACATTTATGTAATAAATATATTAAATATTTTGCAGCAACTAGAAAAACTTCTAAGTTATATATAAAATTATATAATAAATATAAGTATAATATTTTTAGAACATTCCATAGTTTCAAATTATAAATCAATTCACAAATTTACTTTAACTCCCTTTATTAAATAAGGTAATCTGAAGAAATAAAAAAGAAATAAATAAGGCAATCTGATAGGCCAAGCCATATCTAAAATTTGCGGGTTCCAGAGAAAGCTGTAAATCAGGCTAGCAGAGAAATAATATATGTTCTGTCCTCCTACCTTGAACAGTAAAGAAAGGGCTGGTCTCCAGCCTGACCCCCTTTCCTTCCCCTCACCTTGGCTCTGTTCCAAAAGGGGTCACATACATAGTCATGTGGACCCTCAACCCACATGTCCAGCCTCCATCCTCCATCTACCTACGTCCTCTGCAAGCAACCACTCCTTAGCCAATTCTCAGACCCAGGGGTGCACACACCAGCAGTATGTCTACCCTAAAATGCATATAACCAATAAAAGAGTCCATATATACCTTGGAAGCTGAAGTGTGGTCTAGAATGAGTTGAGAAAGACTTGAGTTCCAAGTGGACCTCTCACCCTAGGTAGGGGCATAGTTGGTAGAAGACCAAAGCAGGCCCTCAAAGGTACAGGAAACAAGGCAGGATCTCTTCTTATCCCTTTCTACGAATGGTACTACTGTTAGGTTGCTTGGTACAGTGGAAAATAACAACAGTAACAAATATTTCAGCTCTCATACAGCTTGCAATTTAACTGATGGAATAAATTTCTTATAAGAATGAGTACAACTCTCAGACATATCTTACCAGGAACTTAAAAGGAATTGCTTAAGGCAACCTCGTTCAATATATGGAAACAGTTCTTCCTTTTAGGAAATAGTGGCAGGAAACTTCTCTTTGGAAACTTCCCTGTGGCCCACGTCCTTCATTACACACAAACTCTTGAAAGGTATTCTTATCACCTACATCAGGAGTTATTAATTTTTTTTCTGTAAAGGAGCACGTAGTAAATATTTCAGGTTTTACAGGCCATATCTTATTGTGTCTGTTGTCTTTGTAGTGCAAAAGCACATCTAGACAATGCATAAACAAATTGGGAATGGCTAAGTTCCAATAACACCTTACTCAAAAAAGCAGGCAGTGGACTGGATTTGGCCCATAGGCCATAGTTTGCCTGATTTATATTATGACCAAATAAGGAAGAAAGATAGGAGTGGGAGGTATGACAAAAGAAGAAAAACCCTAGGAAAAAGTGACAAATACACATACTCAAAGAGAGAAATATATTTTTAAAAAGACAGGGAAGAAACAGTGTCATAGAATGATATATATGCTCAAGGAATGATTTCAGGCATGTGTGTGCACACACACGTGACATACACAGAGAAGAGCAGTAGAAAGCATAATAGAAGTACACAAAGGTCAACATGCTGATCCTGTCCTTTAATTATATTTATATATTTTTATGTATGAATCTATGGAAGAATATTGCAGTAAGTTATTTTAAATATTAGGCCAATTTCTAACATTTACTAACTAAATCTTTTCAAATCCTCTCTGCCTCATTTTAACATTTTTAAAAATCCAATTTCATATTCTAAAAAAAAGGATGTTGTATATTATTTTATAGAAAAGTAGCTATATTTTCAAATAGCATCTATTTCTTATCACCTGTAAGATATTTGTTATCAAAAACTTGCAATGCCTTTTTTAAACATCAAAATGTGGTTCTAATAGAGATAATCTTAGGGACATGGTCTAATTTAATGGAAGGCCAGTTTGAGCCTAAGGAACATAACATCCTCACCAATGACTTAAAGATCAAGGACGATTATATTTCCTCTCTTGATTCAGGGAAAGAATTACTGGCAAAACACATATTTTGATTGAGGAAAATCTTACTGAAACTGGGATCACTTAAGTTTAGGATGCTTTCAATAATGTTATGAACTTCAGCCATTGTTTGCTTTGCATTGGTTGGCTCTCTGCAATCAGCCACAGACGAGGTGTTCAAGGACATCTGGATTGTGGAAAACTTCAGCAAATTTATCCTTGACATTTCAGTGGGGGAAAAATGATATTTGCTAATGTGAGAGCATATTACACATTGCATTTTACCTTGAGAGAGTGTTGATTCTTTCTGATATGTGGATAGTCCTGAAAGTTACATTTGACAATAGGAGTTATATTTTAAGTTAGCCTATTACTGGAAAAAAGTACTTTTCTGTAACTGTGGAAAGAGTGTACTGCCTTTTTACACTGCTTCCCTAAAGAACTGGTAGGATTTTTCAGACTATCTCCACTAAGTGTTTATATACTTGCTTCCCCTTGGCCACACTCCTTCAATATTTAAGAACTACGTATCAGAGCATTTCACTATTCCCAGTGTCAAAATATCAATTTCACTTGCCACAGGTTGAATAGATGGAATGTTTGGGTCCTAACACTTAGGGGAAAATCCCACTGTAGGAAAGAAAAACTTACAAAATAAATAGAAAAGTCTAACCCTAAGCCCAGGGTCCATTTTAATATTCAGTGATGTTAAACCCATTGTTAGGATTCCAGATTGTCAAAGTTGAAAGAAGCTTTAAAAATCATCTAATCCAAATGCTTCTCTTCACAGAGAAGAAGCGAGGTGACTTATACAAGGTCCTATGATCAATTTGTAGAAGAAGACAAAGAAATCTTACCACCCCAGGATCCTTTCTACTTTGCTGTAACTCTGCTTCCATTTTCCATAGTCTTCTTTCCACAGTTAAATCTATTCATTCCTTTAAAAAGCATTTACTGTGGTGCGATGTCACCTCACATATGTTAGGATGACTATTATAAAAAAACAAAAACAGATAAGTGTTGGTGAGGGTGTGGAGAAAAGAGAACCTTATACACTGTTGATTGGAATGTAAATTGGTGCAGCCACTATGAAAAACAGTGTAAAGTTCTAAAAAACATGAAAAATAGGTCTACCATATGATCCAGCGATCCCACTTCTAGGTATACACCCAAAGAAATTGAAGTTAGGATCTTGACGAGGTATCTGCACTCCCATGTTCATTGCAGCATTATTCATAAAAGCCAAGACATGGGAGCAACCTAAGTATCTGTCAGTGGACAAATGGATAGCGTGTGGTATATACATGCAATGGAATATTGTTCAGCCTTTAAAAAGAAGGAAGTCCTGCCATTTGTGACACCATGGATCATCGTGGAGGACATTATGCTAAATGAAAGAAGGCAGACACAGGACAAACACTACATAATTGCACTGATACGAGAAATCTAAAATAGTCAAATTCATAGACTCAGAGAGTAGAATGGTGGTTGCCAGGGGCTGGGGGGAGGGGTTAATGAGGATTTATTAGTCAAAGGGTACAAAGTTTCAGTTATGCAAGATGAAAAAGTCCTAGACATCTACTGTATAGCTTAGAGCCTATAGTTAACAATACTGTATCATCTAGTTAAAAATTTACTGAGAGTGTAGATGTTAAGTGTTCTTATCACTAATAATAATAATAATAATAAATTAAGAGGATGGGAGGAAAGTTTGGCCGGTGATAGATATATTTATGGCATAGATTATGGTGATGGTTTTAAGTGTGTATAGTTATCTCCAAACTCATCAAGTTACATATGTTGAATAGGTACAGCTTTTTGTCTGTAAATCATACCTCAATAAAGTGGTTTCAAAACAAAAACATTTATTGAACACCTATGATGGGGCAAATGTCCCTAGATGCTACAGATATGAGGACATATAAGATAGATGAGAAGTCACAGTCTCAAGAAAGATTGTCACAAACCTAATATGATAATCTTTATAAAATAGAATGTACTAGATGTTGTGGGAACATGAATGAAGGGATAACCCATTTTTCCTGGATTCATGGGTGATACATTTCCTCAATTTAGCCATAAGGAATCAGCTTCTTTAGTTTACTTGGTGCCTGAATGATCAGTATGAAGTTCCCATACTTTGTAATCTTCATACATTCAACCTATATTTACTGAGTATGTACAGTTTATACACAAAGTGACGGAATATCAGCCACAGACTTTGCATAGCCTTTACACTTAAGCAGCTTACAACTAAAAAGAAGATAGACTTTAATGAAGCTTAACACAGTCTGTAACAAACGTAGCCAAATAAAGTAGAGTGTGAAGGGGAAGAGAAGGTGGGTTGGAATTAAGGAAAGTGTTATAAATAAGAATGTTTCATGAAAAAATGAACACAGTGGAAATTCCCTGAAACGAGAGATATAACAAGTAGTTTATATTATTAATGTAAATATATTATTTAAAGAAAATTTGGGATAGATATAATTGAATGAAAGAGAAAAATTTTAAATTTAAAAGAGAAAAATTTAAAAATCCTATAGTCCTACCATCCAGAGATAAGTATTAACATTTTGATATCCAGTTGTTTTCACAGATTTTTCTTAGGTACACGAAATACAAATTTTTTCTTAAAGGAATTTGGTTTGTGGATATTACTTTATAATCCAAAGATTATATTTGATAATATAGTGTAGGCATGTTTCACTCTAGTTAATCCTCTTCTAAAATGTGATTTTTATAGTAATGTATATCATAGAAATAATTTATTAATGTTTTAAGTTAATTCCCTATGTTAATAATGTTTCCTGTTTTTTTGCTATTATGAGTAGCAGCATAATGAACACACTTGTACATAAATCTTGGTTTGAATCTTTGATCCTTTCATATTCCTAGAACTTGAATCACTAGGTCCCACTTTAAGCTTTTGATACACACAGACCAGTTACTTCCCAAAAAAGTATAACCATTTAAATCCCATAAATGATTCACCCTAGGCAATAGAGTTACCAATTAAAAAAAAATCTTTTCAGAGGCACAAATTAGGTATCGTTGTTACAATTTGTGTTCCTTTGATTTAATAATATATTATCATTATCTACTTGTATTTTTTCCGTTGTGAGTTGTTTATTGATGTCCTAAAACCAGTAACCAATTTTTATAAGTAGTGCGTTTTTCTTTTCTTTTCCAAAAAAAAAAAAAAATTCAAACCTGTATACATTAAGGTCGTTAAAACTGTCACAAATATTTTTTTTATCTGTCTTTTCCTGTTAAATTTGTTTATGATGCTTCATGACATAGGATATAGAGTTCTTTTTTATCTTTTCCCCCCAAATTTTAACCAGTTGTCTCAGAACAGCTTAGGGAATAGTTGTCCATTTCCTCGATGAATATTTTCACTGGAAATTTCACATGTATCACGTACTAAAATATTTTATATTGGGTTTGTTGCCGATCTTTTTATTTTATTTCAATTAACCGATTACTTTTACATTCATTTCTGTGATAAATTGTGACTAAAATGTTACATTTGTAGCGTGAACTTCACCATCCATCAGCACAAGTGTCTTTTTTCAAAATTATCTTGGCCATTCATTCATTCATTCATTCTAAAACACTTATTCGGCTCTACTATCTGCTATGCTCTGTTTCAAGCTCTTGTTGCTGAGTTGGTTTTTTGTAACATTATAATAGCATGTATTATTTCATCATAAAATAATATATTTTCAGTAGGGACATTTTAGAAAATTCAAAAATATACAAATTAGAAAATAAAAATACCTGCAATCTAATTACCAGCGTTAATACTTTGGACTATAAACTTGAGTGATAAGTATTCCCGACAGATGGAGAGTGTTTTTTTAAATGTGTACTTAATATGTAGACCTCTTTAATTTTAAGTATATCATGAACATTTTCCACTGTAACTAAATATTTTTGACAACATTATAATGACTTAGTTGTTTCCCTTAGTATGGATATACCATAATCTATTTACACATATTAGATATTTTCAGATTTTACTATTATAAAGTATGCCATGATTAATATCCTCATACATATGTCTTGCATCTGAGTATTTCTTTAATATATATTCCTGGAAGTAGCTCATCTATTTAAACTTTTCAGAGGAAATTTAAAACAGTTTTGTCACATTTCTAAATATCCCATTGATATTTTGATTAAAATTGCATTTTAAAGCCATAAATTATTTTTTGTCCAGTTGACATTTTTGAATATTGAATTTTCTCTGCTTTGATACATAATTCTCCATTTGTTCAATTATTCTTGAATTTAAAATATCATTTTTCCTTAAATAGGTCTTTTATTGATAGACATTTTACTTGGTTTTTAATATTTTGTGTTGCTATTGCAAATGGCATCTGTGTTTGGCAATATTAGGTTGTAAGACGTGGTTCTACATTCAGAATGCCTTCTGTTTTTAGTTCTGTTTCCACATTTTCACAGCTTTTCCAATCAGGCCTTCTAGAAATAGACTAGTGACCAAATAGAATGGCAAAACAGCTGTACCAGTGCAGTACATACGTGACTCAGCTCCTCCAGGTCAGCTTCTCTGCCTGAATCTTCCTCCCCATCTCTGCTTCTCCTCTCCCTTTCTGCCTTTTGGCATATACAAATTTCCTTCTCCCTGTTGTGTGTCTCAGCTCCTGAGGTGTTCTAGTGACTGTATCCCTAGGTGTGTTCACATTAATAGAGAGAATCTGGTTGGTTCAGAGATAACAAATAAAGATCACCTCATTTCGGCAGGCCGAGGCTCCTTTATGCATGACTGCTTTGATCAGATTTTCTGTGGATAGGGAAATGAAGGCATGTGGTATAAATAAAGCATGGCAAACTATGTTTTGAATCTTGCTTAAGAATGTGGTGTGGATACAGTGGGTACTCAGAGCATATTGTTAATAGAGGATCTTATTATATTTTAACTAATTATTGTTTTATAGAGGTTGTATTAATTTTGTATAATTATTTTGTAATCAGGTGCTTTGTTGAGATTTATTGTTATTCTAAGAAGTTTTGGAAGCTTCTTCTCTTAAATTTCTACATAGATATTTTCTTCAAATGGTGATTTTTTTCCCCCACCTTTCTAGTACTTATACCTCATTTCTTTCCCTTAACGTACAGCAGTGGATAGATATTCTGGAAGAAAATTGCAATGCAGTAGGGATAGAAGGCATCCTTAATCTTGTTTCTGACTTTAATGGGATTGCCTCTGTGTTCAATATTTAATATGTTGTTAGCTCTTGGTTTGAGACATATATACTTTATCATGCTGTGGTGGTATCTTTTTATTCTTAATTTACAAACAGTTATTATTAAAAACAAATGTTGAATTTAGTACATGTTTTTTGGACATCTAATGAGTTGATCATTTGTCTTTTGTCTCCAATGACTAATTGGTATGATAAAGTGTGTTCTATTTTGTCTGACTCTATGGTTTATTTTTTGCTAACATTGGCATGGCAGAGGTTTACCAATTCCTGTAATCTTTCTGACTTTGTTTTCCTTGTCATTCTATAGAAAATAAATAGTTGCATTTTTTATCCAATGTATTATTTTTCAATAGAGGAGAGTTTGATCTTACTTTTTCTTCTTGTTTCATAATTAGGGCCTTCAATCATTCTTGCATTTACTTTTGCCAAGTGTGGTGGATTTACCAATTATCTCTCCCCCTCTGTTAGAGGAATATACATCCCTGCCCATTGCCATGAGGTTTTCAGAAATGTCCCAAGAGAAGGGTGTATGTGCTTTCCCCATTGATGTAAGGTTTGGGCGCTTGATTTGGCCAGTATAATGCCAGTGAACTGGTTATACATTACAGCTGAGCAGAAGGAGAAAGAAAACCTTTGTGTGTTTCAGTCCTTTCTTTTTCTCTCTGAAATGAGAAATACATGTTCTGTATAGGGGCTGATCCTTCAGAAGGGATCCTGGAATGAAGAAGACGCATGGAGCAGAGCCTCAGTCACCACAGCCAAAACGTAACATGAGTGAAAAGGAAACATTAGTTGTTGTAAAGCACTGAGAATTAGGGGTTGATTTTTTTTTTTCATTAATTTATTTATTTTTGGCTGTGTTGGGTCTTTGTTTCTGTGCGAGGGCTTTCTCTAGTTGCGGCAAGCAGGGGCCACTCTTCATCGCGGTGCGCGGGCCTCTCACTATCGCGGCCTCTCTTGTTGGGAGCACAGGCTCTAGACGCGCAGGCTCAGTGGTTGTGGCCCACGGGCCCAGCCGCTCCACGGCATGTGGGATCCTCCCGGACCAGGGCTCGAACCCGTGTCCCCTGCATTGGCAGGCAGACTCTCAACCACTGCGCCATCACGGAAGCCCTAGGGGTTGATTTTTATCACAGCATAACCAAATGAAAGCTGAAAACATTAATAACCTGTCTTTTGAAAAAATCTGTGTAGTTAGCCAGTTTTTCCAGGTGGCTCCTAATTTAACCAGAGTAATTATTTTTTATATTATTTTCTGACCCCTTCAAAGAGTAGGCTAATTGAGCAGAGGCACTTAAACAATGATCCAAGGCCTCTTTGTTAGAAGTAGAGGATGAGGAAGAAAGTGACCCAAATGGCTAATTTCCCCTAATCTTGTTGCTGAGCAGAATCTTTTTAATGTCTTGATGTTCTTCCCTTAGATACATATAGTACACAAGAGATGCATATTATGTTAGTTATGCATCTCAAACCATGATTTGTTTGCTGCTGCCAATTTCTCAGTTGATAGATTAACAAGAATGACTTAGGAGTCAAGTTCTGGATTAAAGCAGCATCCAAAAATATATGAGCTGAACTACAGTAGTACAAAGGTTTTCACAATCAAAAGAAGGACTTTTTTTGTCTTGTTAACTTACTTATTCATAAATCATGCTGAAATAAGCAGGATCACAATTGTTATTGCCCCTTTTGTTTTAGTTTACACAGGGAATCAAAGCTTATACTTAAAATGAAAACATTTTTATCATCAGGTGTTACCAACCAACTAAAGTTTGCTTTGACTCCAGTTCATACATAACAATACATTCTAGATCAAAACATAATACCTAAAATGAAATGCAATATTTATTTATTTTTATTTCTTTTCCAAGGTGTGAAAAATCATATATTTTAGGAAATTTTCCAAACATTTATTTTGTTCTCATTTTTATCTAGAAATCCAAGTCTTTGTTTTCGTAAGAAAAGTTTTCTCTTATTACATCTTTTGTTTCTGTTTCATTTCTTTTGGTATGCTCCTCAGAAATATGATTGTCTTCATTGCTGAATCTCTGGCCTCTACATTTATAATTTCTCATAATTTTTATCTCTTTACATTTCCTCTCTACCTAATGGAAAATACTCCTCAAGTTTTCCTCCACCTTAATGATTTTGCAGTGTCAAATTTCCTCATTACTGTTTCCAGTACAGGTTTTTAATATGCTAAATAATTTCCATTTCTTTACTAAGCTTTATACCTAACATTCTTTTAATTTCTACTTTACTTCCTTTCTTTCTTACCATATCTTGTATCCTAGCTCTTATTTCTTGTAGTCATGTTTTCTTAAACAGTACTGTGAACAAATATCATATGCTTTCTATTTACTTTTGTTTTTTGTAACCAATGCTTTCAAAATTATGCTCCTCTCATTGCATCTTTTCATGTGTTCTCTCTTTCCCTTAACTCAGTGTTGGACTTTTATTGATCACTCTCCATGCATTTCCAACTGGTTCTCCCTAGCCTGGTGGGAGGATTTCTCCTGCATCACCTCTTTGACCCCTGAAGGCCATTAGATTGCCCTAGATGCAATTAGAAGCCAAGTAGCACATTAGAGGAAAGGCAGATGATAGACATTTCAATGCTTTGTCAGCCAGAGAGAAGTAAGAAGAAAAAGAGTTGTGAGGAATGTTGTCCCTATATAGATTCTTCTCTGTGTGTGATGATTTATGAGAGCCCCCAGCTTTCTACGGCAAATATCCGTGCCCCTGTGCTAAATAACCGATGTGGTCACACCTAACCCCATCCCTGATGCTTTTTTCACTGGGTGACTTCCGGGATTTGACTGTGAACATTTTGACTGCTATAGAACTCAACAGCAAACATCATTACCAGAGCTCACCCTCACCTTCAAACCTTACCCTTCACTATTAAGGAGGTGTTTGTGAATTTCTGCCAGATCTCATCTACTTAACTTCTGTCAGTGCTCAGCTGCCTTCCTAGGAAAATTCATTTTGAGCAAACATTTTGTAACTTCCATTGATGTGGTCCCATAGCACTGAATCAACATAAATATTTTAATGTTTGGCATGTGTGTGCCATTCTTCCCTAGATGCCAGCCTCAGTATAGCAGAGAAAGAAAAATGTTATCATATTTTCCTTTACCCCAATGTTTGTCCTAAAATCCAGTTAGAGTTTTCAAAAGAATAGAGAGAGTGATGGTTTTCTGCATGATACAAGAAGGCTTTTCATTGATGAAGAATTTACTTTCATCTTTGGAATCAGAAACCCATTGGCCAGGAATTTTTCTAAGTTTGTGCATCCTTATTTTCAAATGTAATTTCCAACTTTTTCTACTTTACTAAACTTACCACCTCACCATGATCTTCTTCAATGCCGGGAGTTAAATTTACCTCTCTCTTCATGTTAAATATAGAAATTACAGATGGGAACACATTTACCTTCCTGCCTCCAAACTTACAAATTTACCAGTATCCTCAACTATTCTTTGTCCTTTTCCCTTATAATGGAAATGGTGTCCGTTTTCCTACACTGCCATTTGTCTCCGAAAGCGTCTAGAACCCCCTAACCTATTCCCACACAAATAATTCAAGGATAATTTATCCCAGGAGCCATTTTTGAAATCTTCCTCTTCCTCATTCCTCTTACCTAATCCAACACTTTGTTCTCTAAGTCTGCTGCTATCGGCCTACATGAAACAATAATCATCTATAGACTAGACCACTGCAATTGCCTCTGAGAGATCTGCCGTGATCCACTATTGTATCCTCCAGTTTTTCACTATATTATAGCCAGAGTGATCTTCCATGTCTATCAGAAATACAGATCTGATCACATCCCTCTACCACTTAAAACATTTCAGTGCTTCCTATAGGAGAAAGCAAAATCCTTCACGTGTCTCTACCAACCTTTCCATCCTAAACCTATGACCCTTGCTCCTCATGACACAAGGCCTTTCTGCATCCATTCCCGACTCATAGAATGTGCTTTCCTTTTCTCATTGCCTCATGAATTCCTACTCACTAGTTTTTTTTTTTTTAGTCATCAATATTTATTTACCATCATTTTGGTAGAGTTCTCTAGAGATGGTGGAGAATTAACAAACTGTGAATATATACCAACCCTCATGAAAGTTACAAATAGAAATACTAGAATAATAACAGCTGATGTACGTAAGCAGAGCTACTCAAAAAGTACCAAATAGGATAATGGAACAATTACATTTAATATGTGTTTGGTGCCCACTATGCATGAGGTTTTGTACCAGGCGTTGGGGATATAAAGGTGAATGAAAAGCACAAGATTTCCAAGTTCTGGAATAAGTGGAAGAATTGAAATGAAATGAAAGTAACATGAGAAACTGTAATGGGAATATCTCTTCTACATATTCTGGGATAAATGAGAGAAAAGTGGGGAATGAAACTAATATAATTTCATTTATTGAGTATAAAAACCTTTCAATAATACTAACTAATATTTATATCTTGTTCAGTGGGTGCCAGGAGCTCAGTTAAAAGCATTAAATAAATTAATTTCATTTAAGCCACAGAAAATCACACGAAATAAAGACTATCCTTATCCTACATTTCTAGAATATTGCCCTGAGGCTCAGAGACTTTAACTTACTCTAAATTTACACAGCTTTTAGAGGCGGACTGATCCTGGAGGCTGTGCCCTTAGTAACTACACTGTGCAGTCTAAGAGTTGAGTACGAGAAGAATAGTAAGGGAACTCAAGCCTGGAATAAATAACATTCTCAGGCGCACAAAACATTTATGAGAAAGAAGTGCTATTAAAAGTAACATCTACATGATTTCATATTACCTGTTTTTTCCTAGTAAAGCAAAGCTGCCTCCTGATTAAATTAAAATGGAAGTTTGGCATGATGAGGGAAAGCGAGAACTGCCTACTCGACTCTTTAGATTTCAGTTAAACCAACATTCTCTTGGAGCCTTTCCTGACTTCTTGACTCATTTGGCCTGTTCCCTGTTAGAATGTAACTTCCAGGAGAGTAGAGACAATATATATCTTAATTACAATTTTAGTCCCAGCACCTAGCATAATACAAAGAACAGAGTATGGCTCAATAAATACCTGTCAAATTAATGAGGACCAGACATAGAGAAAGGGATCTACAGTGGAAGCTGAGAAAAAATAAGCATGAAAGTTAGAAGAAACTCAGCTTTACAAGCCTTAGCTTCACAAGCCAAGGGGGAAATAGCATTTTACAAAGAAAAGGAGCAGTAAACTAATCAAATGCTGCTGGAAAGTCAAGTGGGCCCATGGCGTTAACTAATATGTAGGTAATTGATCACCTTAGGGATAGTGGTTTCAATAGCGTGATGAGGGCAGATTCTGAACTATAGTGGGTTGAGTAGTACAATAGAGAAGGGGAGATAAGTGTAGATAGACAGGTCTTTAAACATGTTTGTCTCTGGAGAATAGGAGAGAAGTAGGTGGTATATGTAGCAACATGTTGGTTTAAAAGGAGAGTCTTTTATTTTACTATGGGAAGAAGATGCTTATGCTTAAATACTGCTGGAAAAGAACCAGTTGAGAGAAAAATTGAAAATATAGGAATTAAAATATCTGTGGAGTAAAATGGATATTATTTTTGTTTAAGAGAAATGAAGCAGATTCCCTTGAAATGGGTTTTACTTTCAGCAACCCAGGATAGACCATTAAAATCAAAAAAAGTAATTCATATTTTAGTATAAAGTATGAGAGTGAAAATAAGGTAATTACAAAAGTGATTAAGGTTTAATCTCTAAGGGGTATGATCTGTACCCCCTCATTACCCTCCCACCTGGGATATCACCACAGATTTAGGAAACATTGGAAATGTATGTTTTGAGAGCTTTAAAAGTGAAATGAAAGCTGAATGCTCATATCCCCTATTTCAAAGTTATTTTAATAGGTTTAGTTTTTAAATAATGCTAATTTTTCCTATTGGAAATTTCTGAAGCATATTCCTAGTTGTTGTTGTTTCATTCTAGTTTACAAATTCATTACTCTTGAGTAGCATGATAATGATAAAAGAGAAAAGAAGATTGGGGATCAGAAAGACTCAGTGACAGCTCTAATTTTGTTGCTAATTAGCCGTGGGACCTTGCCATGCTGTTTAATCTTTCCTGCCTTACTTTCCCCATCTGCAAAATAAGGATAATAAGGTCTATCATACTTTTCTCACAGGGCATATATCGTGAGGATCAAACGTGCTCATGCGTATAAAAGCCTTTTTACTCATATAAAATGCTGTACAAAGCAGCTGGATGAGAAGACACGAAACAAGCTCAGTGCAAAATGTTGTTCCATCACTTTCCAGGCGCGTGACTTTGGGCAAACTCCTTAACACTTCTGTCCCTTAGTCTCTTCACCCAGGAAATGGGGGTAATATTCCCTAGCCCTCAAAGTTTTTATTAAGATTAACTGAGTTGTGAATGAAAGCAGAGAGCATACTTCTTAAATGTGCCTTGATTTGAAATTTATTCAGCCTATGATTTTGTTCTTTTATTTTCAGTACAGCGGGGAGATGCCTTTACTGAATGGTTTGACATTAGATAGGATTCAGATTCTGATGGGTTAAAGTCCTTTACAGCTTTGCTATTTGAAGGGCGGTTGGTCCCCAGGCCAGCAGCAGATACAGAAGCACTTGGGAGCTTACTAGGAATGCAGAATCTCAGGCCCCCTCCAGACTTGTAGAATCAGAATATGTATTTTACCAAGATCCCCAGATGATGTGTACGCAATTAATTTTGGAAATCACTGTTTAGCAAGCCATCCAGTTGTGAGAAGTGAGTTCAAAGAGAGTAATGTACATACTGTAACCTATGACGCCGTTTCCTCCTGCTCATTTTCCTTTGTCTTCAGTCCCCCAATTCTGTTTTACTATAAAAATGAAATGAACCAAAGAAGAGAAAAATGGAGCGAGAAGTTAAACAATCTTCAAATGTATTTGTGAAGTGGTTTTATACTAGGGCGAGAATTAGCTCCAGAGCTGCTGTGTGCATTTGTATTGTCACTTATTAGATGTCTCTGCCTGGAATAACACTGTCAAAGTGGGTGCCTTATCCTCCCTTACCCATCTGTTCTTTAACTTGCCGCCACCATCAAAGGCACTATCAAAATGTGCTGTGCTAAGGAGAGTGTCCAAGTTACTGCTCATTAACAAGCCAGGCAGCTACTGTTCTACACATTTTCCTGGTAGTTTCTTAGAGGTGAAGGTGAAATGTAGAAAAATATTTAAGCAATAAGTTTATAACTTTTTAATAGGCATTTAGAGGTATGCCATTTTTTTAAAAAGTAGGCAGAGAATAAAGTTCAGTCTGTTGAAGTAAATTTCAATAATAATCATACCACATAGTCTGAGTCTATCATAGGCAAAAGTTTTGTTGTTTCTTTTTAAATTTTTTGACTTTGTTAAATGATCAGTTTGAAGACTGGGGAAGCTTGTTACTGTGGACACTGATGATATTTCAGCCATGAAGTAAACTTGCACGTTGCTGATGAAGGTAAAGTAAGTCTACCCCAGTTCAATCCAAGATCTATATCCTTTTGCTAAATACAAGAGGGTCATCTTGTCCGTGCTCCAAAGGAAAGAGATTTACAAGTTATCCAAAACAGGTTAGCATCTCCTGGGCTGAAAAGATATGTCATGAGAATAAATGTATGGGGAAGTTATCAGGGGAATGTTTCCAGATGAAGCCTGCAATTTTTAAAATTACTCTATTTCCTTCATTAAGGTTCTCCTTTTAAAAGGCAAATGGTCCTTTAAACATAGCATCTAAGATGTTGATTTATAGAAGACCAGATGTTAGTGCAGTTTGATTTAAATGTCTTTGGGGGTAGCTATGATTTTAGAAGCAGTATATATTGCATTTATGTGGAGGCCTCCCACATAACATTTAAAGATTTGTGTGTCCCTTGGAGATACAGGTGAGGGAATTGTTGCTCTTTTACTTCATGCTAACAGGCTCAATTTTTCAATTCGTAATTAAATAGCCCATAGTCATCTTGAGGGACTATTAGAACTGTTGCTATTCAAGCAGACCTTGAGGAAGTTATGGCAAATAAAGCTAAGAAGATGACCACCTGAGAAATCAAGATGATTAAATAGTCAGACCCACCAGGGCTCTCAGAATGCAGTTAGCAGTGATTGTGAGCATTTGAAAGAAACATGGATCCAGTCATTGCTAAATAAAATCAAGGTTGAATAGTAGATTCTGCTCTTATGATCTGGCTGTAAAATTTAGAAAAGGAAATGTATGAATGAATTTTTGCAAAATGTCTGAAAGGCAGGGAAAAAAATAGAATTTCAACCAAGGAAGCAACGTTGCTCTAAATGATATTAGCTTGGATATTATGTGATTCACATCCCATGTTAGGTGTGGTCTTGTTCTAGGTATACGTATGTACTCTTCACAGGTGTTCAGGTTCAAGGTAAAATGGACCTATTGATAATTTTTTAAGTTCTCAATTTGCTAACTTTTTCACTTCTGGCTGTTGGGAGAACAAAACCCCAGTGAATGAGACTCTTTAGTGCTTTACATTATTCAGAAACGATAAGAAGAAAATGTAAAAGAAACAAGGTATTGGACAGTTTTTTCTTTTAAAAAAGGAAGGAAAGAAGGAAGGAAGGGAACACGGGCAGGAAGTCAGGAAAGCAGGGAGGCAGGCAACCTGCATAACCTGATGTGCTCCACTAAAAATTCAGCCCATACCTTCCAGAATATCGTCTCCAAATAAGATCAGTTTATGATTAGGTATTGTGAGCAGCCATCTTGTTAATATGATTCGATTGGAACTACAAATTGATATCCTACCTCAAAGTAGCTCTTTCTTTTGTCATATCTTTGGGAAATTCTTTTTCAAGTTATAGTTTTAAAAGGCAATAACAAAACATATTGTTTGTGTTCTTACTATAAAAGTAATGCACTGTTACTGCAGAATGTTTTAAAATGTAGACAAACAAAGCAAAAAAAAATTGTTTTGACTTCATCACCTAAAGAGTTTACAGAGAGTTTACAGAGTTTAGTTACACCTAAAGTACTGTTTACATTTGCCCATTAAGTGTTGGGTTTTTTTGTCAGT
Organism: Eschrichtius robustus; assembly: GCF_028021215.1. Classification (NCBI taxonomy): domain Eukaryota; kingdom Metazoa; phylum Chordata; class Mammalia; order Artiodactyla; family Eschrichtiidae; genus Eschrichtius; species Eschrichtius robustus. Next base: position 28,223,099 of record NC_090845.1, read on the forward strand.
ACACACACACACATTATAAAAAATAATGTTTTGTAATGTAACAACTTCCCTTAACAATATATGGGAAAGGTCTTCCTCATCACTGCATATTCTTCTATAACTTAGTTTTTTAAAGATCGAATAGTCTGCCACTTTGTGAATTTGTAATAATTTGTTAATCCACTTCTACTTGGGAATGTTTATATTATTTCTAATTTTTTAGTTTTTAGAAACAGTGCTGAAATCAACATTATTGTAGCTCAGTGGTTCTCAGCCTGGGGTGATTTTGTCCCCAGGGGACGTCCAGCAATATCTGGGAACATTTTTGGTTGTCATAATGGAGAGAAAGGGGGAAATGGCATTGCCATCTAGTGAGTAGAAAAATATATTTCACAAAGTTATTGAAACCTAAATGAGATCACTGGT